>NC_133656.1:34284170-34580980 GCF_009905375.1 Apium graveolens | reverse complement strand
AATTTTATAATTTTTGAACTTGTATTTTATTTTATAAAAATAATCATTATAAATTTTAGTTGTCATATTTAGCAAATTACAAGAAAACCCTTGCATGCAAACCCCCCTCTCATTCTTTTCAAGGACAAAGAGGACATTCCAACCCCACTAACTCTTATTTCTCTAGCCAATTTCCTTCTTTACCCTTGCATGCAAAATGCACCAAGTATAAGTGGAGGGATAGACTTGTCAATTCTCCTTTCCACTCAAATTTTGTCAAATCAAATACCATAAAAACAAGCAAATGTCATTATCATTCTCATACTCCACCCACACCTCACTCTCTCCTCCCTCCCCTTCTCCCTCCTCTCGGCCCTCCTTCCCCCTCACTCTCGGCCTTTAGCCGGAGAACCACCCCTCCCCATTTTCTTCATTTCTCCACCAAGCTTCTACTCTTTATACAAGTAAATGTTATCTCCCATACCATGATCATTCTTATTTCAATGAGTTTTGAGTAGAAAGTTTAAGTTTAAGGGTTGCATGTAAAGGTTTTAGTGAAACTCAAAATACAATCTTGATTCTTATGGATTTAAGGTTGTTTTTGAGAGGACTACAAGGAATGGATAAGTGCCAAGTCTTGAGAAGGAAACTCTTGATGATTTAATGGCCATTTCCATCCATTTCATTCGGCCATGACCATATGGGAGCCGAATGAATGGTCCTTGAAATCATTCTTGTTGTTTTGATCAATTTTTGCATGTTTATGTGATAATGACTTGAATTTTGTGGTGAAAACTTGATAAAACTCCTTGCATGCTATGTGATCATCTAGGTATACCTTATGCTAGGCTTGCATGTCAATTTTAAGATGGAATATATGTAGAAAATGTGTTATTTTGGTATGAAAAACCCGAAGGCATGCATGCATGAGGATTTCTCTTAGAATGTTGTAAGATTTTTGATCATTTGGAAAGATTTGTTAGTGAGCCTTAATTTCAGTAGGTATAATGTGTTGATATTGATTTATCCTTCTTGTTGCATGGTAATAATTCATGATCATCTTTTATAAAAATGCATACCTTGTTGTTTCAAAAGCATGAAGATTTGTGATTTGTGAAGTGTAGATTCTCTTATCTTGCCATAATTGTACCTTAGGTAAGGATGATCTCACCCAAGGTTATTTTGAGAATAAGGGAGTTAGTTCAGTAGATTTCCATGTTTAAGTCTTGGTTTGAGTATTGGGTTATTGGTAGTTGAGTTTGTCAAGTCAAAACCTTGGAGAAATGAGAGTTATAGTTTCTGCAGAAAATCAGTTTAGTACCCTAAAGTTTAGAGTGAGTTTTGACCATGTCATTGGTGTGCACTTTGAGGCCCAAGCCACCAGAAGTTAGTATTGGGAGTATATAAAAGGTTTTAGGAGTTGGTTGGAGGTTTGCATGTCATTTGGTTAGGTGCACAAGTAGAATAACAAAATCTGTCCAGCAGGGATAGTTTTGTTGCAACTTAGAAATAGGGAGATTTGACCATGTCATGGGTAGGCCCTCATTAGGCCCTATTGGGACTTAGTTAGAGGGAGTGTCAGAGAAGTTTTTTCCAACCATAGTTTATAGGATATGAGTTAGAACCATGTGTCACAAGTTAATTCAAGTCAGGACATTTTCTGCCCAGAAAAACAGGGGAACCTTGGACGTTTAGCTTAGGCCCAGGAAGGCCCAAGCCAGGCCCTTGAGCCACATCAAGTTTGTGAGATGCCCTTAGGTCAGGAGAGTCTTGTGTAAAAGTTTTGAAGGAAAACTTGTAGTTTAAGAGTGCCTAATGCACTCAAGAAACTATAGTTATCATTCTGAAATTTGTACCAATGAGCACTATCACTTATCACATAGTTTTAGAACACTTAGAAGTGAGTATTAGGTTGACCACCATAGTTGTAAGATAGTATAAGGTCAGTAGAGCAAAAGGCATAAGTGAGGGTCAATAGGTTTGGATAATTTAGGAAAGGCACATCGAGTTAGGAAGCCAAAATTTGAAGACTTTGTCTAGTTTAGCGACCAAGTGACTTAAGTTGTGAGTCGAGATCATCCAAGCCTAGTGTTGCATTATGGTGTTGTTTGGTATTAATATACGATATGTGATTATGTGGCTATATGTGTACATTTGAAATATAAAGGTGGATATAAATTAGGTGCGTATAGGCCTAAGTGCCATCCATGTTTAATTTCGGGTTGTAAATAGGTTAAGATGGTAAGAATATATTATAATGAGGATTATTATTATTTATGTAGGATCTCGAGATGAGGGAATACTTGCCATAAAAGTCGAGTGAAGCTCCAGTTGCTCCTACCAGTCAGACCAGACCAGCCTATCTCAAGGAAAGTGATTCAACTTGACCTTCGTATTTACTATAAACAGTTCATATATATCGATGCAATTATCCTGAGTCATTTTGATATGTTTAAATCAAGCGTATCTTTCGTTTATCTTTGAATTATATAGAAATGCCATGAACCCTCGAGTATGTATTGCAAGTAGTTCAAAAGTCTTTTCATGATAGTTAAATGCCATGATAAAATGAAGAGTTGTTATATTACTTGATTGATCCTCTTGATTAACATGCTGATGATTCCTAAGTATTGATATCTCATCCTGATACTTGAACCCCTATAGAACCTTACCTTGAACTCTGATAGGCAGAAACTTACCAACATGATTCCTCATTGATTGATACCCTCTTTCCTATCCTAAAGCTTGACAATTCTGATATATATATACATCTTGAGCTAGAGATCATTACCTTAACACCCATAGTATTCGTGAAGCTTATCTTCTTAATGATCCAACACCTGTACCTTGACGAGAAACCATTGCTTTAAGCCCAGTTTGGCATTACCCCTTCATATTATCCAAGCAAAATTGTTGAGTATTTACTATTAACTTCGCGGCTGATCACCGGCTGTAATCCGTAGCGTCATAAAATGATTTTAATTAAGACATGATTTTAAAATTGTTTTTATGCAAGCAAAATGATGCCATCTCACATAGTTTTATCTCTCGTTATCATTAGTTATGTCTTTCCATTGTCATTCTTAAAAGTATATCTCAATTTATGTTTTGTGTCGTACTGTTAGCACTTGTTGAGCATTTGGCTCACTTCTTGCTTTACCCTGATATTACAGCTAGCAGCTATGGTTAGATTCAAGCAGACTGCCCATAAGACCTGTGATGCTGATGCTTATGTTCGAGCTCAGGTAGAATAAGTAATAATAGTTGTGTGAGGACTCGGTATTTGTAAACAGATGTAATAGTTGGTAGTGATGGGCTGTTCCAAACCCTAAACTGTAAGATCTTGGAGTTGGTTGTGTATTCTTCATTAAAATGATGTAATAGCTATATTTATTTTGCTGTTTAAGTTGGGGGTGTGACATCGAGTGTCAACATTGAAGTTGTGGAATTAATTCATAATTCTCAGTGATTTTCAGAAGATTTTCAGAAGAATGGTTGTTGCTCAAGATTAGTATTAAATTAAGTCATATAATTTAATTAAGAAAATAAATTATATCTGCAAAGATTAATTTATTGATTAATTAATTAATTGATTAATTAATTCTGAATTAATATTAAGGATTTTCAGAATTTTAATTGGATTAAAATCTGTTTTAAATCAGCAAGACAATTCAAAATGAACTAGCATGACAATCTGGATTGTCATACCGATTGTCATGCCAGGCTATTTTCAATAGTCTCACTGAAAGTTATACTGGGAGGAGGATTGTCTTGCTAGTTCATTCTGATAGTCTTGCTAGTTCATTCTGATAGTCTTGCTAGTTCATTTGATTGTCATACCGAAAGTCTTGCTGAGCTAACAGGATTGTCTTGCCAGTTCATTTCAGTTCTGTTGAATGAATTAAAAAGAAGAAAATCAGCAGAAAACAAAATACAGAACACAAGTCAATAAACAAGAACTCAGCAGAAAAGAGAAGCAAAATATTTCATCCTTCATCTGCAAACTTCAAGATCATAATTTCTAGTTTATAAAGTTAAATCCAATCAACTAGAAATCATTCTCTTGTTCTTGTTTAACTATCTAGCGGATCAAAATCCCTAGAACTTAATCTCAAATTGCGTTTAGCATTTGAATCTTTTTATTGCAAAAATTGTTAGGAATATGTGTATTAGTTTGATGATAAGTTAAACAAAACACTTAAGTAGAAATCTAGTGTTTGTAGCCTCAACGGATAAGACCATCTTGGCTATCCGTTGAAGGAGTAGCTTTACTTAAAAATAAGTTTAGTATTGTAGCACATTTCATTCTCTGGATTCAAGTTGTAACTCTTAGATGTTGTAGGAAATTATCAGTGATGTTGACTACTAGTGGATATGCAAATAGGAGGGCTAATTGTAAATATTTCATGCCTTGTAATTTTGTATAAGTGAATAAGTATCAACTGATATTGAAGACCTTCAACGGATAAGAAACAAAGCTTCAATGGATGTCTCTAAAGCTTCAACGGATATTATCCATCAACGGATAAGTGCTTCAACGGATAAGACTTCAACTGCTAATGCATCAATGGATAAAGCTTCAACGGATAAAGCCTCAACGGATAAGCCATCAACGGATGAAAGCTTCAACGGATGCTTAGTTCAATAGCAGTTGATAGTGACAATTCATGAGCTGACAGAGGCACATGGGTTGATAGAGACAAACTGGAATGTGGCAGCCTCTAGGGGGAATCAAGAAAATGCAGCATTTCCATTCTGGTGCAAACAAGGGAGTATTCAAAGATCAACAGCTAAACCCAAATTGGAAGAAACATGTGAAGAGCCTTTTTAATTATATTTTACAATTTTGTCTTTACTTGTAAACTTGGTGATATATAAACCAAGTAGCATCTAGTAATTAGGTGTGAATTTTCAAGAGTTGTTTAGAAAAATCTAGAGAGAAAATCATCTAGTTTGTACTAGGAAGCAGCTGTGATTTAATTCTTTGAATCACAGATTTTCTAAAATAACACATCTCTGGTTGAACAACAAATCCACCAGAAAAGTTTTTTAAGTTCTTTGTGTTCTTTATATTTGTGTTTGAATATATATCTGTCTATATCAGCTTCAAGCCATTCACACACATTTGCTCACTAAAACACTTAGCCTTAGAAACTACTCAAAACTTGAAAAAGTTTTGAGATTTACATTCAACCCCCCTTCTGTAAATCTCATTGTTAGTCCACTGGGAATAACAATTGGTATCAGAGCAAGCTCTTAATATACAAAGAGTTTAAAGATCTATTCTGCTAACATCATGAGTGCACAGAAGAATCCTCCTGCTATCAACATGAGTAGGAAGGATATTGGGATAAAGATTCCAGTCCTGGAAAAAGATAATTATCATCACTGGAAAGTGAAGATGCATTTACATCTTCTTTTGCAAGATGAAAACTACATCAACTGTATTGAAAATGGTCCTCACATCCCTCACAAAGTGGCCACAGCTGCTACTACAACAGTTGCTGTTGGACAGTCCATTCCCAAGCCAAAAGCAGAATGGACTATTGAAGACATGGAAGAAATCCGCAAGTACAAGAAAGCCATGAACATTTTGTTTAATGGCTTAGATCAAGATATGTTTGACAATGTCATCAATAGCCAAACTGCAAAGGAAGTTTGGGATACTGTACAAATCATCTGTGAAGGTACTGAGCAGGTTAGAGAGAACAAGATGCAGCTTCTTATTCAACAGTATGAATATTTTCACTTTGAAGAAGGAGAATCATTAAATGATACGTTCAACAGATTTCAGAAACTGTTAAATGGATTGAAGTTGTATGGCAGAGTGTACCAAGTCAAGGATTCCAACTTAAAATTTCTGAGGTCTCTACCAAAGGAATGGAATCCTATGACTGTCTCTCTAAGAAATTCTCAAGATTATAAGAACTTCACACTTGAAAGATTATATGGAATTTTGAAGACTTATGAACTTGAAATGGAGCAGGATGAGCTGCTGGAAAAGGGAAAGAGAAAAGGAGGAACAATTGCACTTGTAGCTGACAGTGAGAAGATTGAAGCCAGGAATGAGGAGAAGATAATGCCAAGTCTCAAAATTGGCACAAGCAAATCAGAATCAAGCAAGGGTAAAGAGCAAGTAGTTGAGGATGAAGACAATTCCAGTCAGGATGACTCTGATGATGTTGATGAACATCTGGCTTTTCTGTCCAGGAGGTTTGCAAAGATGAAGTTCAGGAAAAATACAAAATTTACTAAGCCAAACAAAAACATGGTGGACAAATCCAAGTTCAAATGTTATAACTGTGGCATTAGTGGACACTTTGCAAGTGAGTGTAGGAAGCCAACCTCTGATAAGAAGAAATTTGAGCAAGTTGATTACAAAAAGAAGTATTTTGATTTGCTCAAACAAAAGGAAAGAGCTTTTCTCACTCAAGATGATTGGGTAGCAGATGGATTCAATGAAGATGACGATATGGAATATGTCAACCTAGCCCTGATGGCTAATTCTGATGAAAATGAAACTAGTTCATCAAACAACCAGGTAATTACTACTGATCTCTCTCAGCTTTCTAAAAATGAATGCAATGAAGCCATAAATGATATGTCCAATGAATTATATCATTTGCGTGTTTCCCTTAAATCACTAGCTAAAGAAAACACTAGGATCAAAGAGAATAATGTGTTTTTAAGTGATAGGAATGTTGTGTTAGAGGATCAGGTAATTGAGCTTGAAAAGATTAAACTTAAATGCTTGACTGTTGAGAGTGAACTAGAAGAAGCTGTTAAGAAAGTAGAAATTCTTTCTAAATAGTTAGAAAGTGAGCAAGAGGTAATCAAAGCCTGGAAAACATCTAGGGATGTTAGTGTTCAGATTGCCAAGGTTCAGAGAATTGAATCATTCTGTGAGGATGCCTGGAAGAAAAACAAAAAGGAGTTAGAATTAATTGATGGATTGTCAACGGATGTGGAATCAACGGATGATGAAAGTTATCCGTTGAAGGAAGAAAAAGAGCATCCGTTGAAGGCTCATCAATTAAAAGAGGCAAGTAATTTCAAAAATAAAAATCTCAATAAGAAGGATGGTTCAACTTTCAAGAACTTTGTCAAAGAAGGAGCTAGCACATCCAAAGATGTCAGTAAGGTGAATATAGGACACATGACTTTAGATCAGCTGAAAAATAGGCTTAAGTTGGTTGAGGATAAAAAGGAAACTAAATGAAAATCTAAAAGAAATGGGAAGGTAGGGATTAATAAATATAACAATTAGACACCTGATAGGTATGCTCCTAGAAAAAGCTGTGTGCATTGTAAAAGTGTTAATCATCTATCTGATAACTGCAAATCTGTCAAGAATGCTCCCATGCCTTCAAATCCCTCCATGCCTAACATGTCTATGTCACCTCTGCATGCTATGCCTGTTATGTCTCATCAAAATCCCTATGCACACTTTGCAAACATGCCATATATTAATAATCCTTATTTTACTACATTTAGTATGCCTCAAATGCCATACAATATGCCTATGTGGAATAATATGTTTTCACAATCTATGCCTTATCAAATTCAATCAATTGTGCTAAATGATTCTGTGACTAACCCTACACTTCAACCAACCACATCTGAGACCAAGGTTGACCCAAAGTTACCTAAGTCAAAAGATGCAGGAGGAATGAAGTCTAGGAAAAAGACTAACAAGGCTGGACCCAAGGAAACTTGGGTACCAAAATCAACTTGATTGATTTTGTTATGTGCAGGGAAAAAGAAGGAATCTATGGTACTTGGACAGTGGCTGTTCAAGACACATGACAGGAGATTTAACCCTGCTCACAGAGTTTAAGGAGAGAGCTGGCCCTAGCATAACCTTTGGAGATGACAGCAAAGGATTCACTATGGGATATGGCTTGATTTCAAAAGAAAATGTCATCATTGATGAAGTTGCATTGGTTGATGGTCTCAAACATAACTTATTGAGCATCAGTCAATTATGTGACAGAGGGAATACTGTTTCCTTCAATTCTGAAGCCTGTATTGTCACAAGTAAGAAGGACAATAAAGTGGTTCTAACTGGAGTTAGAAAAGGGAATGTGTATTTAGCTGACTTCAACTCTACAGATGCAGAATCCATTACTTGTCTTTTCAGCAAAGCAAGTTCAGTTAAAAGTTGGCTATGGCACAAGAAGCTGTCCCACTTGAATTTCAAGACAATGAATGATCTAGTCAAAAAGGACTTAGTTAGAGGAATGCCTCTAGTAGAATTCGCAAGGGATGGACTGTGTGATGCTTGTCAGAAAGGAAAGCAAAAGAAAGTATCATTCAGTAAGAAGCCTGAATCTGTAATTGATGAACCATTACAACTGCTACACATGGATCTTTTTGGACCAGTCAATGTATTGTCAATTTCAAGGAAAAGATATTGCCTAGTGATTGTAGATGATTTCTCAAAGTTTTCATGGGTTTATTTTCTTGGATCAAAGGATGAAGCTAGTGAAATCATTATCAATCATATCAAGCAAGTCAACAATCATCCTGATTTCAAAGTAAGGAATATTAGGAGTGACAATGGAACTGAGTTCAAGAATTCAACCATGAAGTTGTTCTGTGAAGAAAATGGAATCATTCATGAGTTCTCAGCTCCAAGAACTCTATAACAAAATGGTGTGGTGGAAAGGAAGAACAGATCACTAATTGAAGCTGCAAGGACAATGCTTGAAGAGTCAAAACTCCCAACTTATTTTTGGGCTGAGGCTGTTAACTGTGCATGTTACACTCAGAATATTTCTCTAATCAATCAGGCGAAAGGCATGACTCCCTATTAATTATTCAAGAGAAGAAAACCAACTTTAAACTTTCTGCATGTCTTTGGTTGCAAATGCTACATCTTAAGGAATCAACCTGATCACAAAGGGAAGTTTGATGCAAAGGCTGATGAAGGAATATTTGTTGGTTATTCTGCTGGAAAATCATATAGGGTCTACAATCTAAGAACCAACATTGTCATGGAATCTGTACATGTTGTGTTTGATGATAAAAAGATTGATGGACTAACAGATGAGGGACATCATGAAGGACTCAAATTTGACAATATTGAGATATATCGTGATGATAGTGAAAATGAGAATGATGAAGAAGGCATCTCAAGAAGTATTCAAAATCTGCCTTTGGATAATGCACAGGATGCTGCATCTGTTGAAAGTCATAATTCAGCTTCCGTTGAAAGAAGAAATGTTGCATCCGTTGAAAGACAAAGTGCATCATCCGTTGAAGTTCACAATGAAGCATCCGTTGATAACAGTCTGTCAACGGATAATCAATTCACTTCACCAGTTGATAGAGCTCCCAATTCCTTTCAAAGGATCAGCAACTCAGGGGGAGTTTCAATCAATCAACATTCTATCTCACATCATGACAATACTGAGGCAACCTCATCTAGAGCTAATCTACCACCTCAAAGGAAATGGACCAAGAATCACCCTTTTGAACTGATCATTGGTGATGCTATATCTAAAGTGCAAACTAGAAGGGCTACTCAAGATGAATGTCTGTATAGTAGCTTTCTATCACAGGAGGAACCTAAGAGAATAGAGGAAGCTCTATTGGATCCAGATTGGATTTTTGCAATGCAAGAGGAGCTAAACCAATTTGAGAGGAACAAAGTATGGAAGCTGGTACCCAAGCCAAAGAACAAGAGTTCTATTGACACAAAATGGGTATTCAGAAACAAGATGGATGAAAATGGCATTGTCATAAGGAATAAAGCCAGATTGGTTGCTAAAGGCTATTCTCAACAAGAGGGAATAGATTTTGATGAGACATTTGCTCCAGTTGCCAGACTTGAAGCCATCAGAATCTTTCTAGCCTATGCAACCAATGCCAATTTCAAAGTCTATCAAATGGATGTCAAGAGTGCATTTCTAAATGGGGAATTGGAGGAAGAAGTTTATGTAAGCCAACCTCCAGGATTTGAAGATCCAAACTTTCCAGACTATGTGTATTATCTGTTGAAAGCACTCTATGGACTAAAGCAAGCACCTAGAGCCTGGTATGAGACTTTGTCAAAATTTCTTCTAGATAATCACTTCACAAGATGTACTGTTGACAAAACTCTGTTCTTTAGAAATGTTAATGGCTCTAAAATACTTGTTCAAATTTATGTAGATGATATTATATTTGGATCTACAGATGATAAGCTTTGTAAAAAGTTTGCTAAGTTAATGCAAAGTAAATATGAAATGAGCATGATGGGAGAGCTAACTTATTTTCTTGGTTTACAAGTTAAACAAGTTAGTGGTGGAATTTTCATTAGTCAAACTAAATACATTTATGATCTTTTAAAGAAGTTTGACTTAATGGACTGTTCACCTGCAAAAACTCCCATGGCCACTGCCACCAAGCTTGAACTAAACAAGGCTGAAAATTCTGTGGACATTTCAAGTTATAGAGGCATGGTTGGCTCACTTTTATATTTAACTGCTAGTAGACCTGATATAATGTTTTCTACATGTCTCTGTGCTAGATTTCAAGCTGACCCTAAAGAATCTCACTTAGTGGCTATTAAAAGAATCTTCAGATATCTCAAAGGGACTCCAAATCTAGGAATTTGGTACCCTAGAGAGTCTGGTTTTGATCTAGTTGGCTACTCAGATGCAGATTATGCAAGCTGCAAAATAGACAGGAAAAGCACAACTGGCACCTGTCAATTTCTAGGGAACAAGCTTGTGTCATGGTTCAGCAAGAAGCAAAATTCTGTTTCTACATCAACAGCTGAAGCTGAGTACATTGCTGCTGGTAGTTGCTGTGCACAGATGCTATGGATGAGGAATCAACTATTTGACTATGGACTAACTGTAGACAAAATTCCTATATTCTGTGACAACACAAGTGCCATTGCCATTACTGAAAATCCAGTGCAGCACTCAAGAACCAAGCACATCGACATCAAGTACCACTTCATTAGGGAGCATGTGATGAAAGGTACAGTGGAACTTCATTTTGTTCCAAGTGAAAAGCAGATTGCAGACATATTTACCAAGCCACTTGATGAATCAACATTCACAAGATTAGTAAGTGAGCTAGGTATGCTTAATTATTCATAAATTTATGTCCTCTTTATAATCTGCCCTGAAGCCTGGAATGAATTTGCTGTAAGAACAAAGTTGTCTTTAAGTAAAAATTATTCTATCAATGGATATTCCCTATCCGTTGAAAGCCAAAATTGTTCTATCAATGGATGTTCATTATCCGTTGAAAGACAAATACATTTCTGGTAATTTTATCCCTCAACGGATAAAATAGTGTTGATCATCAACGGATAACTATTTACCTTATCCGTTGAAGTGTCACATCAGTTACTTTAAGTGAGTCACAACCGTTGATTCTTTTACTCAACCGTTGATACCGATATACACTGTTGTATATATTTGTATTAAAGGCAGTTTTCAGAATTTCTACCGTTTTCTTTATTCTTAAACGGCTGTAATTTATTTAAAAGTATCATTTAATCATTTTATTTACGTTTTAATTCAAGAAAGTATAAAAGCCCATTGATTTCTTCTTTTCACTTTACGCTTTCTTGCAATTTTTATTCTCCTTCTCTCCCAAAACTCTCAAGTTTTTCTCTGCAACCTCTACTCACAACAATGGCACCAGTAGTCAAAATTATATCTCAGTCTGGATTTGTTTATGAAAAGAACAATTTCGTAGCCTTGGTTGAAAAGAATGAAGCCCATACTGACTATCACAAGATGATGGACTTCATCAAAAATTGCAAACTAAGCTATGCAATGCTGGAAGCCCCAACCATTTACTGTGAGGTAATTGAGGAGATTTGGACAACTGCAGAGTTCAACTCCACAAATATGACTATTGCCTTCTCTCTCAAAGGTAAGGATTATTGTATTAACTGTGATGATATACAGTCTTGCTTTAAGTTGCCTGAGAATAATGCCATGACACCACACACTGATAAAGATGTATCTGCTATGTTAAATTCCATAGGCTATGCTTTTGATTCTGCTAGCTTAGGTAGTATTAGAAGGAAGGGCCTTAGGAAAGAATGGAGTTTTCTTGGAGATGCCTTTATCAAGGTTTTCTCTGGGAAGATTAGCAATTTTGATGCCATAACTTCATCTCTTGTTAATATGCTCTATATGCTAGTTTCTGATAGGTACTTTAATTTTAGCAACTATGTCATGCTAGAATTAGGTTCCAGGTTAGGTAACAAAGCTAATAGACCACATAACATCTACTATGCTAGATTCTTTATGTTATTGGCTAACCATGTTACTGAAGGACTGGTTATATCTAATGAGAGCAATAAACTCAAATGCTGGGCACAAGAGAAAAGGGTCCTTGCAGACCTTTTGAGAATCAACCTCAACAGCCAGGTGCCATTGGTATATTTGCCAATCATGAATACACCACAGGTAAGTGAGGTAAACACTTTAATAACTCCTAATGTTTCCAACCCCACTGTTTCTTTGCCTTCCAGTGTGGCAATGGAATCTGTGTCTCTGTCCAAACAGGTTCCTACCAAGCCACCAAAACTAAAATTTCAAAACACAAGTCAAAGAAAACCACCTCTGTTGTTTCTCAAAAGACAACAGTTGTAACAACTACCATAAACCCTGAAGGGAGTGAACATGGTGTGAGTGGTGAGGGGAGGGGTGAACATCAAGAAACCCCCCAGGATAAGGTGGGAGAGGTGAGTGGTACCCCAGCCAGCCAAGCCACAGTCTCTCAAAAGACTGTGGTGGTTCAAAAGGAGTCAAACACATCCCTAGTTGCATCCTCCCAAAAGGATGTAGCTTTTGAAAATAGTCCCCAACTAGGGACACAGAACAAAAGAGGGAGGGACACTAGAGCCACACATTCACCAATCAAAGCCTTTTCAAGGAAGAAGAAGGCCAAGACCCTAGTTTCCACACAGGGGGCACACACAGCATATATACATCCACCTGTATCTTTGCCTTCTCAAATTCAGCTTGATGTGACTCCAGCAAATGTGGAGTCACAACCCCATTCTCTCATAATAGAAACACATCAATCATCAAACTCTCCATCACCCTCTCTGGATATGGATATGATATTCACATCAATTCCTGATTCTCCCTCCTTAAAACTCAGGGAGGAGCCCCACTCAAAACCTGATGATCATAATCTTTTAGATGATTTGTTGGATCATCAGCCAATTCTTTCAGATATAGTTGAAGAATCTGTGTCACCTCATTTAAAATCAATTCACACAGATTCAACAATTATGTCACTTTCAATATCTGTATCTTTTCCTTCTTCAATGAATATCTCTCATCCGTTGACAAGTGGTTGTTCTTCGATGGATAAGCTTAACAGCAGTTATCCGTTGATATCATTAGTTTCCACTTCAACGGATACTCCCTATCCGTTGATGGTCTCTACTCATATAACAGAAACAATTCCAACTGTAGAGGACATGGTTACTGTACAATCACTTTTAGGTTTGAGGGAAGGGAGTGATAATTTGAGTGAGAGGCTGGGTTGCTCCCAGGAAAAAGGAGAGGTTGAAAGTCACCATATGCATGTTATTTCTTCCAGCATGGCAAAAGTGAGTGAGGGGAGTGCCACCTTAGAAGGTGAGGGTGAGGGTGTGAGGGTGTGTGTGAGCCAGGGGGAGCCCCTGATGTAAGAAAATAGAGAAAATGAGAGAAAGGCAGGTACAGAAGCTATAAGGGTGGATCCAGCCATTGCTAGTGAGTCAATGATAGTGGATGATGCAGAAAAGGAAAGACAATTTCAGCAACATTACAAAGCTGTAATTGATAACATTTCCTTGGATGCTGACACTTTTACTCACCCTGTTCCAGCCTATCAATTGTTGGCTGCTCAGGGCAATGTGGAGGCAGAACAGACTTTGAACATTGTACACACTTCAGAATCTCTTCTTAGAGACAAAGATGCTATTAACAGGCTGCCTTCTCAAGCTGGTGAGCCATCTGAAGAATTTGGAGTAAATTCTAATGATGATGACTCTAATTCTTTGGATGAGAGCATGAACTTAGGGGGAGTAGCAGGCCCAAGTTCTGTTCCAGATCTACCTGATTGGGCATGGGCAAAGGCATCTACACCAGGAGAATTTGGTGTAACTTTGGTCTGGCAAGTAATGACTATTCAGAAGGCCCTTCAGGAAACTACAGATGCTGGTACCAAGGCAATTCTTCAAGCTCATCTGGACTCTCTGCATCTCTTGCAGTTGCAGCATTTCAAACAGAATCTAAGTGTGGATGAACTCAAGCAGGACATTGCTGATCTGAAATCCTACAATGCTGAGAAGTTGGATTCAGTCATGCCTTATGGTACTATGCAAGATTTGTTGGGGAGACTGAGGAAAGCATCTGATGCTGACAAGAGGCTGGCTAGATTGGAAAACAGAGTTCGGATCATTGAAGACTCTATGGTCACCATTCTTCAGAATCAACAAACTCAGACAAATCTACTAATGTAGCTGGAAAAATCACAAGGCTTGACCCCTACCCTTGATGATAACAAAAGGGGGAGAATAAAAGGGAAGGGGAAGGAGAGCCATCCACAACAGTTCAAATATCTCAAGTGCTAGTTCCTGCCATCACCACTTCTCCAACTATTCAAATCAAAGGAAAGCTTGATGGAATCGATCTAATCCAGATAGCAACAGCTGAATTGCAAGTCAAAGAGCAAAGGAGGAAAATTGATGAAAAGATGCAAAAAAATTTTGGTTCTACAAGTTCTAAATCACAATCTGTGAAGCATAGCACAAAGGTGGAATCAATCATTTTGGAGCTCAAGCCAGTTAGGAGGAATAAGGTTGGAGAAACTTCTTCCAAGAATATGAAACCTATGGTTCTCAAGCCCAACAACAGATCCAATAAGGACTCTACAAAGAATCCTCTAAGCCTTGCTCAGATGAAAGAAGTGGATTTTCCTCTTCCAAAGCCCGATGAAGACAAGGTTTTGGGTAGAAGTATCATAAAGCACAAAGAGACCATGGATGTGGTTGAAAGGATGAGTATGGCTATTATCTTTAGAGAGGGAAAGAGCATCTGTGTGATGCAAGGACATCCCAAATTCTCAATAGCCAAGAGGGAAGAAGCCAGAAGGTTGAAGGAAGAAGCCAAAAAGCTAAAGGCTGACAAAAGAGCACAAGCAAAACTTGAAAAATAGCTAAAGTCAAGTCAAGCTGAAGAAAAGAAAGAAATTGAAGACAAGAGTGAAGATGTAGGTATGGGGGATATGTTTAGTGATGATGTGGGAGAAAGAAGTAAGGAAAGAGAGGAATGGCAGAAAGGGAACAGAAAGAAGGCCAATGCAAAAAGAAAGATGGTAGATAAGACTGAAGAAACCCAATCAAAATCCAAACCACTACCTTCTATTCCTGAACCCATTGTGCCTAACCCCTTCATAAATATCCATGGTGAAACAATCACTCCTAAGGAGGAACCAATTGATTGGGACACCATCAAATTGCCCACCTTCTTAACCACTTCTCCACCAAAGAAACAGAAAAGGAAAATCAAATCAACAACTCCTCCAACCTCAATCAAATTCACTCAGAAGCCTAAGCCTAAGCCACAAGCCTCTAAGGATGATTATGTTCACATTTGTGACATAAAAGAATTTTCAGACATTGAACTCTATCTGGATGAGCTGGAGGAAGTGAGGGGAATAGATGCTTACAGACAGCTGCTAAAAAGACTAGTGTTCAAATACAAAGGAAGTGGGGAAAGAACTTGGCCTCTCTACAGGATTCTGAATGAAGGCTACTCTACCTTGGTTAGAGTCTACTCAGCCATAAAAAAGGATTCTGGCTTTACCAGGACTACCAAGACTGAGATTCTCAACAAGATTGCCAACATAAGGAAGACTTGGTGGGAGCCCAATGCCTTATATAGAACATTACTCATTCAAGAAAGAGGAATTACAGTTCACAAATCACCTCATTGGTTGATGGAGTTCAGAGACAACAAAGGAGTCAGAAGATTTTTCAGACTTGAAGATCAGCTCAAGATTGCCAGTAATGAAACTCTCAAGGATATGCAATCTAAGTTGGACATCAATGAAGAAGATAAAGCTGAGTTCTACAGAAAATTCAACTTCAAATAGAGGAGAATGACAGGAGGCTAGGAAAGAAAACAAGGGATCAAAGGAAAAGAAATTAATCTGCTCAGGCTAAAGGAGCACCCTTGGAAACAATGTAATTCTTCAATTCCATCTCAGCATACGTATTTTTGCAGCACTTTTGAATTTTTGCTTTATTACAGTTAATATGTTTGTCAAGTGTTTTGTTATCATCAAGCTAAACCTAAATTTATGCCTACAGTTCTAGTAGACATAAATAGGGGGAGATTGTTAGGAATATGTGTATTAGTTTGATGATAAGTTAAACAAAACCCTTAAGTAGAAATCTAGTGTTTGTAGCCTCAACGGATAAGACCATCTTGGCTATCCGTTGAAGGAGTAGCTTTACTTAGAAATAAGTTTAGTATTGTAGCACATTTCATTCTCTGGATTCAAGTTGTAACTCTTAGATGTTGTAGGAAATTATCAGTGATGTTGACTACTAGTGGATATGCAAATAGGAGGGCTAATTGTAAATATTTCATGCCTTATAATTTTGTATAAGTGAAGAAGTATCAACTGAAATTGAAGACCTTTAACGGATAAGAAATAAAGCTTCAACGGATGTCTCTAAAGCTTCAACAGATAATATCCATCAATGGATAAGTGCTTCAACGGATAAGACTTCAAATGCTATTGCATCAACGGATAAAGCTTCAACGGATAAAGCCTCAACGGATAAGGCAATAACGGATGAAAGCTTCAACGGATGCTTAGTTCAATAGCAGTTGATAGTGACAATTCATAAGCTGATAGAGGCACATGGGTTGACAGAGACAAACTGGAATGCGGCAGCCTCTAGGGGGAATCAAGAAAATGAAGCATTTCCATTCTGGTGCAAACAAGGGAGTATTCAAAGATCAACAACTAAACCCAAATTGCATTGGATAGAGAAATGAAGAAGAAACATGTGAAGAGCCTTTTTAATTGTATTTTACAATTTTGTCTTCACTTGTAAACTTGGTGATATATAAACCAAGTAGCAGCTAGTAATTAGGTGTGAATTTTCAAGAGCTGTTTAGAAAAATCCAGAGAGAAAATCATCTAGTTTGTACTAGGAAGCAGCTGTGATTTAATTCTTTGAATCACAAATTTTCTGAAATAACACATCTCTGGTGGAACAACAAATCCACCAGAAAAGTTTTTTAAGTTCTTTGTGTTCTTTACATTTGTGTTTGAATATATATCTGTCTGTATCAGCTTCAAGCCATTCACACACATTTGCTCACTAAAACACTTAGCCTTAGAAACTACTCAAAACTTGAAAAAGTTTTAAGATTTACATTCAACCCCCCTTCTGTAAATCTCATTGTTAGTCCACTGGGAATAACAAAAATAGAAAAAGTTCATATCGAATTTATTCTAGATTTTTGATAATTAATTTGAGATTAATCCCTTGTAATCGATACCGTTGTTGTAACACCTTTCAAGTTTGATAATATTTTTATTTAACTTGAATTTTGTTTCAATTTTTTTATTCTGCACTAAATTCGATTATTCGGTACTGTTTGTATTCAACCCCCCTTCTACAAACACATTGGGACCTAACACTCACACATAGACTGACTTTGGTTAACTAATTAATTTATGCACTTATGCACCGATGATATGGTTATTATCCAATGCTAAGACTATAACAAATTGGGTTGTTGATTATAACTATGATTTAAACTAATAATTATCCTAAGAGAATAAGAATGGTTGAATTAATATATATGACAAACATGGGATTCTAAATTCATTAAATACTTCATTCAATAGCCTTATTGTTCTTAACTTTAGCATGTAATGGTGATGACACTAATCAGATAACATGAAACTGATAAACGCCAACTTTCGTTGCACGAATACCATACTACCAGACATCCACAAAATAGATAGAAGCTGAATAGACACCAATTATATTGAGACCCTATATATCTATAGAATTTGACAACATAACGGTTTAATGCACAAGTTATCTATCATGATTACATAGGGCAAGTAAGATTGTTAAAATTACCTACGAATCATGTAAAACAATGACACATGAATCTATGCTAGCATGATAAGTTCTAAAGCCTTAAATTCACTGTCGCTTCATTAAGAATTAACACACTATCTTGTAAGTTCGCGACGCTCATAAGACGAATAGGCACAACCAATAGTAGGTTATCATACAATCACCACACACTAAGGTATTGAAACAAATTAACTAAAGAAATCCATAAATAAATCCGCTAGAACCCATAATAACGATTAGCCCATAATTGGACTCATCATCAACGTGGGTTCCAATGGAAGCATGGTATAATAAACGTAGTCTTTATACTGAATAAATAATAAAACCAAGTACGAAACAAGAGTAAGGTTCACGAATAAGAAAACTAGCATCCAAGTTACAACTTAGACAAATATTCACAAGTAAAAACAAGATCTTCTTCGTCTTCATTGAATCGTGCTAATACGGTCTTCTTATGGCTCTCCTTGTGCTCTGGTATATCCATCTCCCTAGAAAATGTCCTTTATTTAAGTATATATAGCAGCCCATACAAGATAGAAGTCCTCCAATTGTAAATCAACTAGAATCAAGATTCTGGGATCCCGACCCGGCGTCGCCGCGCTGGCTTTCTGACAAATGGGCAAGGTCGCGCGCTAGACCAGCGCTAGCGCCGTGCTTCTGGAAAAACTTCTGAATTTCTTTAATTCCTGCTACAATCGAGTTGGCTTCCGGAGCTTTATTCTTTGGACATCATCCTAACAACATATTAGCACCAAAACAATGCTAATTCACCTGATTCTTAGAATAATGTCTGAAATGCAAAAATACTAGAAAACACATTAAAACACCAACAACTTGAGTACATTTACACTAATTCAAAGCTTTACGGAGCGTAATAAAGTGTCATAAATGCCACTCAACTGGAATATTGAATTTAATCTGGAGAAAAACTTGGATTTTATTGCTAGTTGTTGTAAGGCTAGGCGTCAAATGGCTAGTAGCCGACTCTTAATTTATGAGTAGTCTAAGGTTGAATGAGATGGAGCGAAACACACTCATTCAGAAATTGTTAAAAAAGAGAAAAAAAGTTTTTGCATAATTGATCAAGAATGAGCTCTTTAATACCCGAGTTACTAAGTTCTAGGGGACTTTGTGCCTAGTGACCTAAGGCTTTGATAGTCTGGGATCCCCTAACTTAACGCTCGCTACATGGGTTGTAACACCCCCAGATCCGGGCCGGGGATCCGGGTCGTCACGGTCTTTCTTTCCATAAATATCATTTATCTTAATTAAAAGTAAATACCCTCATGCTATGACCCCACAATAACACACTCCACAACATGTTATAGTCTCAGAGATGAAATTGAAATAAGTACAAGTCCTTGAATCCATAATTTAAAAGTTATTACAACCCAAAATGATTACTTAATAAGTTTACAGTTAGTTGCCATTATCCAACATAAGTTATAATTATACATAATTGATTCCTAAAAATAGAATGCCTAGCCTACAGATAGATCTACCTCTACAGCTATGGTTGCTATGATATCAATAGGAAGACGCGGGACGCTTCCCACGCTCTTGCGCAGGGTCTGCTTGAGTCTGGCCATCCTTCCTAACTGTTGTTGTGTGATGAATAAATGAAGCAAGAGTGAGCATTACAGCTCGCAAGATAATATGTAGTTTAATCAATAATGCAAGTATCTAAACAGATAACTTACTGGAAATCTTTATCAAGTGTAAGGTAATTACTTACGGGATATAAGCTTGAAGGAAGATGAAGTTACCAAATACTTCAATATACTTATATCATTTTAGAAAACTACTTGAACTACCACTGTTCAAAGTATAATAAGTTTTCAAAGGTTCCTCACATAGATGGGACTACAACATAAGACTTGAATAGATTCAATCTTTGATATATTGTTTAAAAGAAATGAAGTTATGAGATACTTCATTTGATGGAAACATCATTATAACCATTCGACCTTGTCAACACTTCAGCAATCACCCATCCGTAGCCTTTCTATCGAAATGCTCTGGATAGTGTTGTAGATATATCAAAACTGGATGATGAACTCATTACGGGAGTTTGCCGCGCCAGGATGACCACTCACGATGATCAGTTGTAGTAGTGCAAGCCCATCATTTTCTACATGTAGAGGAGAACAGTCGGATTTACTTGTCAACCGAACACTGGACTCCTAAGGAATGTACCATCTTAGCGGAACTTCCGGGCCATTTGGGCCAATATAATAAGGGTGGGCTGGCGCCACTCGACCACTTATGCCACTCCTAGTTTAGATGAAATCCATGACTCTGAAACGTAAAGCTCGTCCCCCTCTCCCCAAGTAGAAACTTGTTGATACGGCTCTACCAAGAAGCCGTATCTAGTTGGAAAGGAAAACTCACCGATATTTCCCAGGCGATGCCTGTTAATGGATTAACTTATTCCAAGAATTTTACTTCCCGAGTGTTGGGTAAGTAATCAAAAACTCTTTTATCAAAACAACAACCTTGTTGCGACTATAAAAATACATTACGGAGCCGGATCCCTCAGATTTTTGAGTGAGTATTTAAATCCCCTTCGAAAGGAAGATCTTAAATTTGAAAATGAGTTATGGGATCCGCTCTAACCTTCCAAAAATAGTTTTGATAAAGTTTGAAGATAATCTCTGGAAATATTTATAGTAAGAATGATTTGATAGTATCAACTATTTTCCGAATACTTTGGCAAATATCGAAACATTATTTTTTAATAAAATAAATAATATTATTTAATAAAATAAGCAGAGTCATAAGTCCTCGAATGAATATTCAAAATAATATTCATTACATAAAATAAGCGGAGTCATAAGTCCTCAAATGAATATTCAAAATATTATTCATTTATAATATAAACCTATCGAATAAACATTATTCATTTAATAGTTTTTAAAACTATATATATATATATATAATATACTCGGGAACATCGCCTCCCTGTATAGAAATTGTTCAACTCTGGGTCCCCTATACTAAGGGTATACGCAAGTACTGCTTATCTCGAGCATAGGTATTATGCAGTTTATAATCAATTGAATCAACAATGAGATATCAAAATTATGGAACAGGCATGCATATATATATTATATTAAAATGCTCCAATATATCGCAAGACTTGCTAATGACAACCATGCACTTATCACAAGATAATGCACAAACAAATATGTACATCACAACAACAGTATAACGGGTAGAAAACTTGCCTGAGCGACTGGGGGTGGTAAAAGGCCTGGGGCGAGTCTGGTAACCTATAAACAACATATAAGTTGGAATTAAACCACGGTCACTTAAGAAACTAGACTTTAACCAATTGGACCCTAACGTTAACTTTTGCGCTTAACGATTCACATAAGTCGCTCGAGTACCTTCGGCTCCACCATTTTTATAAAATTAACCGTTTAACTTTTTAAGGAGAATCTTTTGCAAATACTCTACCAACTGACCAATTAACATTACATAATTGTTTCGTACTCCAATTAGTCATTTAAGGGCTTTAATCAAGGTTTCAAAGTAAGGCCAGGGGTAATGGTTCATTCGTGAAACACCGTTACTTAAAATGGTCGTTTCTCCTAAACCGTACATCCGATTCAAGCGAACCACATATCAAAACGAAGGTTACGAAATGATCTAGATAATCATGGAAGAGTTACAGATTAGTAAGTTAGCTTTCTGTCCCGAACACTAAGAACAAGCAGTTGTATGAAAACGGGCATTACGACGGCTATGTTTACGCGATTACCAAGTTTTAAACTACTCCAATCATCCACAAATCAACTCATAACCACCAATATAACCAAAATTCATCCAAAACTTACTACATCAGTCCATAACCTCATGATTTTCCTATCTCATTCAATCACAACAAGAGCTACTAACTATACTTAAGGTTCATTAACCAATAACCAAGATTTATAACTCAAAATCATTACAAATCCATCCAAACTCTAAATATACAAGAATCATGCTTCTCATGAACTATATTATTCAAAACCACTCCTAAATACTCAAAGTAAAGCTTAGGTTAAGAGGTTTTACCTTCCTTGGTGAGTAGAAGTAACTAAGAAACTTGAAATAGCCCTTGAAACTCCTTACCAAAGCTTAATCTAACCAAAAACACAAGATCAAACCATTTAAAATTCTTGAAAACAGTATTCAATCTCTTTCTCAATGATATATTGAAAGAGATTGTGAAGGAATTTGGAGCTTAAAATCCTATGATAGTCATAACTAATCATAAGGGACCTTGGATAATTACCTTACAAATTAACAAAGCTTGGATCTTGAATTTTGGATTTTCTTCTTTCTTGAAAAAGAAAAGCCGAGAGCTTTGTTCTTGAGAAAAAAGGTCGACTTTTAATTTTTGTGTTATGATATTTTGCTTGGTTGATTTCGTTTTGGCTTGGCAATTTTAGATCTTTTACCATGGTAACTTTTATTTGGCCAAGAATCATCCAACAAAACACTTCTTCTTGTCATGCTAATGTCACCATGCTTGTGTCATCTTGTTAACACATGTCTTCTCCTTGTTGGTGTGATGATATCATCATCCACTAACCTCTTTGATTAACCCTTAATTACTTGGCTAATGTCCGCTTATCTGTTATACGGTTCGCTTAACTTTCATTCTTGTTTATTGTTTGAGGGATCTTATCCGGGATTTTATTACTTGGGTTCCCCTAACCTTTCTCAATATTTTATATTCCTTTTATGATCCTCTCTTATAATCCTTGAATTTAAATCCTTTTAATTATGTTACCTTATACTCAATTCTTTCGGTATCTGGTGGATTTTCGGGAAAAATCAAAGTGTTCGAATTTGAATTCTGATGATCTTTAGATACACTTATATACCATATGGAGTACTAATAAGATCTCAGAATATCAATAAAAGACTCCTACATAGTGTGGCATTAAAATGGGGGTACTTTTTTAGCATTGTGCTCTCTAGTTCCCAAGTTGACTCCTCCACATTATGATTCTGCCATAGCACTCTGACTAGCTTGATTACCTTGTTCGAAGCACTTGCTCCTTTTTATCCATGATCTTCACTGGTTGCTCTACGTAAGTCCGATCTGGTTGTATGTCCACATGCTCGTATTCCACTATGTGTCTGGCATCCCGATGATAATTCCTTAGCATTGACACATGGAATACATTATGAACTTGTTGTAGGTTCGGGGGTAGGGCTAGCTCGTAAGCTAACTTCCCAATCCGTCTTAGTATCTCAAAAGGTCCAATGTATCTTGGGCTTAGTTTCCCTTTCTTTCCGAACCTCATCAATTCTTTCCAAGGGGATACTTTCAGCAGTACTAAGTCCCCTACTTCATATTCCTTGTCCTTTCGGGCTAAGTCTGCATACCTCTTCTGTCGGTCTTGGGCTGCTAAAAGCCGTCCTCTGATTAGATCCGTTATGTCTTTGGTCCTTTGGACCACTTCGGGTCCGAGCATCTTTTGCTCTCCCACCTCATCCTAGTATAAGGGAGATCGACACCTTCTTCCGTACAGGGCCCCGTAAGGCGTCATTCCAATGCTGGCATGAAAGCTATTATTATAAGAAAACTCGATCAATGACAAATGATCATCCCAACTTCCTTTAAAGTCTATTGCACAGACTCTCAACATATCTTCTAGTTTCTGGATGGTCCTTTAACTTTTCCCGTCCGTTTAGGGATGGTAAGCGGTACTCATGTTTAATTTGGTTCCCGCATATTTTTGAAAGCTCCTCCAAAATCTGGAGTTGAATCTGGGGTCTCGGTCTGAGACAATGGACGCTGGGACTCTATGTCGCGTTACTATTTCCTTAAGGTAAATGTCCACCAATCTATCGAGTGTGTATCTCTCATTGATAGGAATAAAGTGAGCTGACTTTTTCAGTCGATTTATAATTACCCATATGGCATCATGATTGGCTTTCGTCCTTGGTAAGCCTACAACAAAATCCAAGCTATCTGTTCCCATTTCCATTCGGGAATCTCCAGGGGTCGTAAAAGTCCACTGGGTCTCTGGTGCTCCGCCTTTACTCTTTGGCAAGTCAAACATTTGCTTACCCATTCTGCTACGTCCCTCTTCATGTTGGGCCACCAGTAATATTCCTTTAAATCCCTATACATCTTGGTGCTTCCCAGGTGAATGGAATACCTTGAACTATGGCTTTCATCCAAAATCTCATCTTTAAGTTCTTGAACATTCAGAACCCAAATCCTGTAGGAATACCTCATTATCCCCTTATCATCTCTCTCGGTATGGATATCTTCTCCAGTCATTGACTCTCTGCCTTCATTCATTACTTTTTCTTGGCACAATCTAATCTTTTCCAATAATTATGGCTGCATCGCGATCTCAAACAGCTTCTCAGTTTCGGCTCCGGTTACCTTTACTTCTATCTCCATTTTCTTGAAATCACTTATCAATTCCTCCGAAGACATTATCATTTTGAGTCTTTTCTTCCTACTAAGGGCGTCAGCCACCACATTGGCTTTCCCTTGATGATAGAGAATCCCACAATCATAGTCCTTGATTAGCTCTAACCATCTTCTCTAATGCATGTTGAGCTCTTTCTGCGTGAATATGTACTTGAGGCTCTTATGGTCCGTGAAAATCTCGCACTTCTCTCCATACAAGTAGTGCCTCCAATTCTTTAAGGCAAAAACTATTACTGCGAGCTCAAGGTCATGAGTAGGATATTTAATCTCATATTCCTTCAATTGTCTTGACGCATACGCGATCACTTTACCGTGCTGCATAAGCACGCACCCTAATCCTTTGTGTGACGCGTCACTATATATCACAAAATCTCCTTTTCCGTCTGGCAACGCCAACACAGGGGCCGTCACCAATCTTCTCTTCAATTCTTGTAAACTGCTCTCACATTTCTCTGTCCATTCAAACTTCTCTGTCTTACGAGTAAGTCGTGTTAAAGGGGCTGTGATCTTCGCAAAGTCCTGTACAAATCTACGATAGTAGCCGGCCAATCCTATAAAACTCCTTACCTCTGTGGGTGTGGTTGGCCTTTCCTAATTTGAGACCGCCTCTATCTTGGAGGGCCGACCAATACTCCTTCCTTATTGATCACAAGTCCTAAAAACTGTACTTCATTCCGCCAGAATTCACACTTCGAGAATTTGGCAAACAACTGTTCTTCTCGGAGTATTCCTAGAGCTATCCTCAAATGCTCTACATGTTCTGCCTCGGTCTTTGAGTAGATTAAAATATCATCGATAAAAACTATCACACACTTATCCAAGTACTTCTTGAATACTCTATTCATTAAATCCATGAAAGCTACTGGGGCGTTGGTTAATCCAAAGGACATTACCAAGAACTCATAGTGCCCATACCTGGTACGGAATGCAGTCTTTGGAATGTCTTCAGGTTTAATCTTTAGTTGGTGATATCCAGTTCTCAGGTGAATCTTGGAAAAGTAGACAACATCCTTTAGCTGGTCGAAGAAATCGTCTATTCTGGGTAACGGGTACCTGTTCTTTATGGTTAGCTTGTTCAACTCTCTGTAGTCGATACACAACCTCATGCTCCCATCTTTCTTCTTAACAAATAATACCGGTGCTCCCCACGGAGACACACTGGGTCTTATCATACCCTTATCCAAAAGTTCCTGTAATTGGGTAGCCAATTCCTTCATTTCTAACGGGGCTAACCTGTAAAGTGCCTTTGAAACTGGCGCCATTCCTGGGGCCATTTCAATAGCAAACTCAATCACTCTATCATGTGGTAGTCCTGGAAGGTCTTGTGGGAATACATCTTCAAATTCGTTGACTACCGAAATGTCTTGCAAGTTGGGCACTTCCTTCTGCGTGTCCACCACATAGGCTAAGTAAGCCTCATTTCCTTTTCGTAGCATCTTATTGGCCTAGGCCATGGTCAAAAATTTCTCCGTCTGCCTCTTCCCTCTAAATATGACTCCTTTCTCCCCTGGGATATTCAACTTAACTTTCTTCCCCTTACAGTCTATCTGAGCATCATTTCTAGATAGCCAGTCCATTCCCAAAATTACATCAAATTCCCCTAATTTAAAAGGAATTAGATCAACACTAAAAGATTGTTCCCCTATGCCTAACTCACAGGCGGGATGAATCTGGTTAACATGGATAACTTCATTGTTGGCTATTTCTACTAGTAAGGGATCTATCAAGGGTTCAGCCTTAAGTCTTAATTTAAGCGCAAAGTCCCTCGATATAAAAGATTTAGTTGCTCCCGAATCAAATAAAACATTTGCACTGACTGAATATAGAGAAAGGGTACTTGCTATCACATCTGAGTCTTTCATAGCATCTTGAACTGTCATGTTGAAAGTCCTTGTAGTAAGTGGCTTATTAGAAGCAGCCCTGCTTGCTCCTGAAGCTGCTGGTTTATTCATTGGGCATTCTCTCTTTCAATGACCCGGGAGTCCACACTGATGACAAGTGGTGGTTGGAATGACGACGAGGGTTGACGAAGGGCACTTGTGGGAATAGTGACCCACTTGACCACACTTAAAGTAGGTTACTGGCTTTCCTTTGTACTCCCCAGAATGCATCCTTCCACAAGTGTTATAGGCTGGTAATGGGGGTAGTGACTGGTTGGAATAGGACATTCCTGACTTCTGGCCGCTCTGTCTCACATTCACACTCATTGGTCGCCTAAACCCAACACTCCTCCCTGGGAGGGCCACTGCTCCTCGGTTAAACCTATTTGGGAAGTTCCCCCGCGGAACCTCCGCCCATGCTTATGCTTTTCCTTTTTATTCCTTTTTTCTATCTTTCCTTCTGCATCCGTTCACTTCCGGCTTCCGCAATTATTTCCTTTTACACCAGAGTGGCATAATCTATAAGCTCAAGGATTGCCACCCTATTCTGAATCCACGGTTTCAGTCCCTACTGAAACCTCCTAGCTTTCTTTTCCTCGGTATTCACAAACTCCGGCACAAACCTTGATAACTCAGTAAATTTTGCTTCATACTCTGCTACAGATAAGTTATTCTGCTTTAGCTCCAAGAACTTGAGCTCCATCTGGTTCTCCATAAACCTCGGGAAATATTTTCCCAAAAACAACTGAATGAACCTCTCCCAGGTTATGATAGCATTTGTCTCCATGTTTTTCTTGGCCTCCCACCAGTAGTTGGCCTCTCCCTTCAGAAGGTAGGTAGAAAATACAGTCTTTTGTGCCTCATTGGTACTCAGAATCTCAAAGAATTTCTCCATTTCCTTTGGCCATGCCCTTGCCTCAACTGGGTCGGCTGATCCGTGGAACTCAGGGGGATTAAGGGACTCAAAAGCCCTGAAAGAGTTTGCCACAACATTGTTATTTTCTTGAGGGGTGGGTTGGGTTGACGTTCCAAGTTCTGCCTTAGTAGTTGCATGAACTGCCCCATGGGATCCATGTCTGGGTTTGGCACTTGTTGCTCAACCTCAGCTTCTCCTTCTTCAGCCTCTATCTCAAATCCTTCAACATCAAATATTTCCTCCTCCTCTTTATACTGGGAGTCATCCTGTTCAACATAATCCTCATCTTCCTCTTCACCGTGTTCTTGGTTCCTACCATCCTGGTTATGGCTTTCCTGGTCCTCAAATCCAAGGTTCGCCCTAGTTCCAATCCTTCTTGGCGGCATGATACTGATAAATTTTGGAAAATTTAACGTTAGGTCACAATCATACATAAGATTGTGCCTTGCACAATTTCTATAAAGGGAAGATCGTGTCTCGTAATTCTATTATATTATGATAGTTCTAATCACAAGAAGTGCAGTAATAATAAAGATAAAAATAGTGATCTCGTCACTAAGGAACTGAACTGAAAGGAAACAAATACATACATAATGCGAGAAATACATAGTTCGATCTGGTCAAAAGTATAACAGTGCTATAATCATCTGCCCAAAAGTGAAATACATGAGTCTATCTGTCTAGTCAGAGAAAGGCATACTATATACAAGTCAACTATCCCGGAGGCTCTTACTATGGCCTCGACTAACTAGATGATTAGACTACCACCTCACTGGTCCAGAATCAATCACCGGAGCGGGTTAACTCCCACACTTTCTCCATCGCACGACGGAAAATGTAATCAGCTTGCCTCCTGGATATCCTGCCATGCCTGTCTCCATGAAGTGATCGGAGCCTCGCGCGGGCCATAAGCTCTATCCCAGTCAGCTCTCTCCTCAGAGATCGGGGTATGGTAGCTCTAGCCTCATGAGCCTGTGCACGCCTACCAGCTCTCTCTGCATCTAAATCTCTCCTGGCCTCATCCAGTTGGGCCTCAACAATAACCACTCGAGTCCTCAGAATATCCTCAACATAGCCGTGAGCTAACAAAGACCGCCTATGGGCAGGGTCGAGAGATGGTGAATCCGGATCTGCTAGGGGTGCCTCCTCGGTCTGCCTGAGCTCAGGAGTATGGGTCTCGGAGCTATCATCATAGGGGCTCCAAGATAGTGGTGGAGGGGTAGGAGCTCTGACTATGGGGAGTGAGGGTAGGGGGTACCAGTATACTCCACTATAGCACCAGCATTCTCCTCAGCTACTGGGACCTCATCCGGGTCCTCCTCATCTGAAATCTCAATAACCTCTGTCTCTGACTCCTCTGAGGGGTCCTCCTCATCCATCTCATCCTCCTCAGGCTCCTCCTGATCCTCAGCATCTAGCAGTGCCTCATCATGCTCACGCTCGAATATCTCTGGGTCCTCTATCTCATGTACCTACACATTAAACGAGCTAAGTTACTATCATGATAATTATAAGAATTCCCGTAAGGGTTTTAACTGTCAGCGCTACTTTAAGTAGTCCGACCATGAACTTGGCAAGAGTTCTTATTATATTTATGAGTTTATTATTATAACACTTGGCTCTAATACCATTTCTGTAACACCCCCAGATCCGAGGTCGGGGATCCAGGTCGTCACGATCTTTCTTTCCATAAATATAACTTATCTTAATTAAAAGTAAATACCCTCATGTTGTGACCCCACAATAACACACACCACAACTCGTTATACTCTCAGAGATGAAATTGAAATAAGTACAAGTCCTTGAATCCATAATTTAAAAGTTATTACAACCCAAAATGATTACTTAATAAGTTTACAGTTAGCTGCCATTATCCAACACAAGTTATAATTATACATAATTGATTCCCAAAAGTAGAATGCCTGGCCTACAGATAGATCTACCTATGCAGCTATGACGTCTATGACATCAACGGGAAGACGCGGGACGCTTCCCATGCTCTTACGTTGGGTTGCTTGAGTCTGGCCATCCTTCCTAACTGTTGTTATGTGATGAAAAAATGAAGCAAAAGTGAGCATTACAGCTCGGAAGATAATAGATAGTTTAATCAATAATGCAAGTATCTAAATAGATAACTTACTGGAAATCTTTATCATGTGTAAGGTAATTACTTACTGGATATAAGCTTGAAGGAAGATGAAGTTACCAAATACTTCAATATACTTATATCATTTTAGAAAACTACTTGAACTACCACTGTTCAAAGTATAATAAGTTTTCAAAGGTTCCTCACATAGATGGGACTACAACATAAGACTTGAATAGATTCAATCTTTGAAATATTGTTTAAAAGAAATGAAGTTACGAGATACTTCATTTGATGGAAACATCATTATAACCATTCGACCCTATTAACACTTCAGCAATCACCCATCCGTAGCCTTTCTATCGAAATGCTCTGGGTAGTGTTGCAGAAATATCCAAACCGGATGATGAACTCACTACGGGAGTTTGCCGCGCCAGGAAGACCACTCACGATGATCAGTCGCAGTAGTGCAACCCCACCATTTTCTACATGTAGAGGAGAATAGTCGGATTTACTTGTCAACCGAACACTGGACTCCTAAGGAATGGACCATCTTAGTGGAACTTCCGGGCCATTTGGGCCAATATAATAAGGCTGGGCCGGCACCACTCGACCACTTATGCCACTCCTAGTTCAGATGAAATCCATGACTCTGAAATGTAAAGCTCGTCCCCCCTCTCCCCAAGTAGAAACTTGTTGATACGGCTCCACCAAAAAGTCGTATCTATTTGGAAAGGAAAACTCACCAATATTTCCCAGGCGATGCCTGTTAATGGATTAACTTATTCCAAGAATTTTACTTCCCGAGTGTTGGGTAAGTAATCAAAAAATCTTTTATCAAAACAGCAACCTTGTTGCGGCTATAAAAATACATCACGGAGCCGGATCCCTCAAATTTTTGAGCGAGTATTTAAATTTCCTTCGAAAGAGAGATCTTAAATTTGAAAACGAGTTTTGGGATCCGCACTAACCTTCCAAAAATAGTTTTGATAGAGTTTAAAAATAATCTCTGGAAATATTTGTTAGGGCGAAAACATGCACTAATATTCACGCAAGTATACGCGTTCGCAAGTAATATAGAATACTTTCTAGTTCGTTCCCTCAGAGACTCAGACTAAGTTATTGTCTAATTAAACTCACTCACCAATATATGATTACTTCTCAATGTTAAGATAATAACACTTAAAATTGTTGATTAAATATTAAATATAATTAACTACTTAATTAACCACTTAACTAACACTTCAATTTATCAATAATAAAACACTCATGAGATCACAACTTCATTATTACTTCCTTCTATAACCATTGTTATTACCTTTAGCATGTGACAGTGATGACATTAATCGAATAACACGAAACTGATAAAAGCCAACTTTCATTGTACTAATACCATTCTACCAAACAACCACAATTAAGATAGAAGTTGAATAGTCATCAATTATGTTGAGTTCCTATATGTCTACAGAAATTGACAACACAACGATTTAAGCACAAGTTATTCCTTTTGATTACATAGGGCAAATAAAACTGTTAGAATTACCCACTAATCATGCACAATGTACATGAACCTATGCTAGCATGGCAAGTTCTAAATCTCAAGATCCACCGTCACTTCACAAGAGATTAACACCCTATCTTATATGTTCGCGACGCACATAAGACGAATACGCACAACCAATACTAGATATCATGCAATCATCACACACTAAAGTATTAAACAATTAACTAAAGAATTCCATAATAAATCCGTTGCAACCCCATGATCACGATTAGCCCATAATAGAACTTATCGCCATCATGGGTTCATATGAAATCATGATAAACAACACAAGAAAATAATAACTAAACTAATTATATTAAAACAGAGTACGTCACAAGAGTGAATAAGTCAAAGCAAGAAAACTAGCATCCAACATTACAACGAAACAAGAATCACAAGAATATATGCTTCCTCTTCGCTGCTGTGTGCTAAATCGGTCTTCTTCCTTATCTCCTTCGCTTCTTGCGCAAAACACAATCTAAAACATAATCTCCTTTTTTTCTTTTCTATGAAAACGTCTCAAATCTACTTATATAATAGTCCCATAAAACTCAGATTACAAAGAAGTTGGAAGCCAAACAGAAGTAGAAGTCTAAAATAATTCAGCTTTTTCCCCGACCCTGCGCGGCCGCTCAGCATTTCTGCGCGGGCGCGCAAGGCTGCTGCGCGGCCGCTCAGCATTGCTGCGCGGGCGCGCAGGACCCTACTGGAAAAATTCCAGGTTTGCTCCGTTTCTTCGCCGTAATCTGCCCGTTCTTTTCCTCTCGCAATGGTGAACACATGCCAAGGCTTATTCTTGATGATTCCTCCTCCGAAATGCAACTAATACCCTGAAATGCATAAACACTAGAAAAAAGCATCAAATACACAAAATACTTGATTTCAAGACACCAATTTAAGCCATTTTAAGACGTTCTAAGTGGTATAAAATGCCACTTATCAATATTTAAAGTAAGAATGATTTGATAGTATCAACTATTTTCCGAATACTTTGGCAAATATCGAAACATTATTTTTTAATAAAATAAAGAAAATTATTTAATAAAATAAGCGGAATCATAAGTCCTTGAATGAATATTCAAAATAATATTCATTAAATAAAATAAGCGGAGCCATAAGTCCTCGAATGGATATTCAAAATAATATCCATTAAATAAAATAAGCGGAGTCATAAGTCCTCGAATGAATATTCAAAATAATATTCATTTATAATATAAAACTATCGATTAAACATTATTCGTTTAATAGTTTTGAAAACTATATATATATATATATATATATAATATAGTCGGGAACATTGCCTCCTGATATAGAAAATGTTCAACTCTGGGTCCCCTATACTAAGGGTATACCCAAGTACTGCTTATCTCTAGCATAGGTATTATGCAGTTTATGATCAATTGAATCAACAATGAGATAACAAAATTACGGAATAGGCATGCATATATATATTATATCAACATGCTCCAATATATCGCAAGACTTTCCGATAACAACCATACATTTATCACAAGATAATGCATAAACAAATATGAACATCACAACAATAGTATAACGGGTAGAAAACTTTCCTGAGTGACTGAGGGTGGTAAAAGGCCTGGGGTGAGTCTGGTAACCTATAAACAACATATAAGTTGGAATTAAACCACATTCTCTTAAGAAACTAGACTTTAACCAATTGGACCCTAACGTTCGCTTTTGCGCTTAACGATTCACATAAGTCGCTCGAGTACCCTCAGCTCCACCATTTTTATAAAATTAACCGTTAAACTTTTTAAGGCGACTCTTTCGCGAATAATCTACCAACTGACCAATTAACCTTACATAATTGTTTTGTACTCCAATTAGTTATTTAAGGGATTTAATCAAGGTTTCAAAGTAAGGCGAGGGGTAATGGTTCGTTCGCGAAACGCCGTTACTTAAAATGGTCGTTTCTCCTAAACCGTACACCGGATTCAAGCGAACCACATATAAAAATGAAGCTTACGACACGGTGTAGCTAATAATGGCAAGGATACAGATTATTCAGTTAGATTTATGTCCTGAACACTAAGAACAAACAGTTGTATGAAAACGAGCATTACGATGGCTATGTTTACGCGATTACCAATTTTAAACTACTCCAATCAACCACAAATCAACTCATAACCACCAATACAACCAAACTTCATCCAAACTTTACTACATCAGTCCATAAACTCATGATTTTCCCAACTCATTCTATCACAACACGAGCTAATAACTAAATTAAGGTTCATTAACCAATAACCAAGATTTATAACTCAAAATCATTACAAATCCATCCAAACTTTAAACATACAAGAATCATGCTTCTCATGAATTATATTACTCAAAACCACTCCTAAATACTCAAAGTAAATCTTAGGTTAAGAGGTTTTACCTTCCTTAGTGAGTAGAAGTAACTAAGAAGCTTGAAATAACCCTTGAAAGTCCAAACCAAAGCTTAATCTAACCAAAAACACAAGATCAAACCATTTAAAATTCTTGAAAACACTATTCACTCTCTTATTAAATGATTTATTGAAAGAGATTGTGAAGGAATTTGGAGCTTAAACTCATAGGATAGTCATAACTAATCATAAGGGACCTTGGATAATTACCTTGCAATTTAACAAAGCTTGGATCTTGAATTTTGGATTTTCTTCTTTCTTGAAAAAGAAAAGCCGAGAGCTTTGTTGTTGAGAAACAAAGTCAACTTCTAATTTTTGTGTTATGATATTTTGCTTGGTTGATTCCCTTTTGTCTTGGCAATTTTAGATCTTTTACCATGGTAACTTTTACTTGGCCAAGAATCATCCAACAAAACACTTCTTCTTGTCATGCTTATGTCACCATGCTTGTGTCATCTTATTAAAACATGTCTTATCCTTGTTGGTGTGATGACATCATCATCCACTAACCTCTTTGATTAACCCTTAATTACTTGGCTAATGACCGCTTATCTGTTATACGGTTCGCTTAACTTTCGTTCTCGTTTGTCGTTTGAGGGATCATATCCGGGATTTTATTACTTGGCATCCCCTAACCTTTCTCAATATTTTATATTCCTTTTATGATCCTCTCTTATAATCCTTAAATTTAAATCCTTTTAATTATGTTACCTTATACTCAATTCTTTCGGTATCTGGTGGATTTTCGGGAAAAATCAGAGTGTTCGAATTTGGATTCTGACGATCTTTACATACACTTATATACCATATGGAGTACTAATATGATATCAAAATATCAATAAAAGACTCCTACATAGTGTGGCATGAAAATTTCCTTAATCAGCAAAATCACTATTCATAAGGGTTACAAAAAGTCCAAAATTTTTGGGGTTATTACATGGGTATTATTGTATAAGTCTTTTGGGACCTCATTCATTGCACGGTCAAATAAACATGTTGTTATGTGTTCAATAAAAGGGTGAATCCTTGTATAACTCTAGTAGAAATAAGGTGTTGTGGGTCATTATGCGTTTAACGTCTATTCTGTTTATAAACTGGTGATTGTTTTGATGGAAGATATGATATGGTTATTGATCTAGTATCAAGAGTATTTCTGTTAAGCATTCCACACACGCATGTTCTGGTTTGTGAGTTGATTTGTGAGATTTATTCGAACTCTGTTTTGAGTTATTTTATTCTGAGAGGCGTTGGCTTATTCATTTGGTTATGGTTATTCTGAGGGGATCGATGGCATTATCATTTAGTTGCATTCATGCATTAGGTGTGTTTTATAGTTTTTGAGTATGTTTATGCTTAAGGACAAACATCGATTCAAGTTTGGGGGTGTGATAAGTGGATTTTAAATCTACTTCGAATGTTTCATTACAAGCTTAAATTGGTGTCTTGTACTCAAGTTGTTGGTACTTTTGATATGTATTTGTGTTATTGCATTTGAGGCATCGGTTAAATGAAGAAAGGATCTTTTCAAGGAAATATACTGAAAAGAGTTAATAATTAGAAGCCTAGGTCATTCCCAAATTGTAGAGGATCTCGAGATCTTCGCGTGGACTGCTTATTCTTCAAATTCTGACGAGTGGAGCAAAAGTTACAGCAAAAAGAAGAAAATTCAGAATTCCAACAACAGAAGCACGGCGCGCCCGTGCTGGGAAGCGGGGTGGCCGCGCTGGAACTGAAGAAACAGCGCGCCCGTGCTGGTATGCGGGGCGGCCGCGCTGGGTCGTCTGGGCAGAATCCTGATTCTACTTGATTTTTGAGAGAATTAAAGCCCTAATTGTCCTAAAGCCTATATATAACCTAAATAATTCGTTTTTAATGACAAGGAGACCAGGGAGAGCAATAAGAAGACCTAGAAGAGCACAAGATGACTACGGAGAAGAAGACTTTTGTATTATTCATTATAGTTGATACTTTGGATGCTTGTTTTTGATTTGTCTTTAAACCCTAGTACTCTTATATTATTTATTATCATGCTTTCATTGGAACCCATGGTGACGATGAGTTCTGTTATGAACTAATCGTTATCGTGGGGTTCTAACGGATTTGCTTATGGAATCTATAGTTAATTTGTTTCAATATCTTGGTGTGTGGTGATTGATTGATATCCTAGTATTGGTTGTGCTTATTCGTCTAATCTGCGTAGCTAACATATAAGATATCGTGTTAATCTCTATTGAAGCGAAAGTGAATATAGAGATTTAGGACTTGCCATGCTAGCATACGTTCATGTATTTATTATGCATGATTTGTAGGTAATTTTAACCATCTAACTTTCCCTATGTAATCACGATGGATAACTTGCGCATTAAACCTTTATGTAGTCAAATTCTATAGATATATAGGGTCTCAATATATTTGGAGTCTATTCAGCTTCTATCTCTTTTGTGGATGTCTGGTAGTAGGGTATTCGTGCAACGAAAGTTGGTGTTTACTATTTTCGTGTTATCTGATTAGTTGTCATCACCATTGCATGCTAAGGTTAAGAACAATGACTTTGAATAAATTATTGAATGAAGTTAGAATACCATGTTTGTCTCATATAAGTAATTCAACTTCAATTCTCTTAGTTAATGTTAGTTAGTATAATCTCTTAGTTTAATCATAAACTCAACTTGTTTTTTATCTTAGCATTAAACGATAGCCATACCATTGTTGCATAAGTGCATAAATTGCACTTAACCTAAACCAGTCTCTATGGGAATGAACTAGAAAGAATTCTATATTACTTGCGAATGCGTATACTTTGAGTAAATATTAGTGCGTGTTTTTATCCTAACAAACTTCACAACAAAATGGAGTTGTTGAAAGAAAGAATAAAACTCTGATAGAAGCTGCAAGAACCATTCTATAGGAAGCAAGATTGCCTACCTACTTCTGGGTTGAGGCTCTGCACACTGCTTGCTTTACACAAAATGCAACATTGATCAACAAGCATGGAAAAACACCATTTGAGATGGTGAAGGGAAAGAAGCCAAATTTGAAGTTCTTTCATATTTTTGGTTGTAAATGTTTTATTCTCGAAACTCATCTGGAGCAGCTAACCAAGTTTGATCTGAAAGCTGATGAAGATTTTTTTGTGGGTTATCCGTTGACCACAAAAGCCTTCAGAGTTTACAATCTGAGAACAAGAACAGTCATGGAAACTATACATGTATCTTTTGTTGACAAGAAGATAACAGGTCTAGAAGATGCAGATGACCATGACAAATTGAGATTTGAAAATGAAGTACCTTATGCTGAACTTTTAAATCCTGACTCTGATACAATAAGTTCTGATATCACTCATATCTCTGAGGTTCCACAATACAGTGGAAATACTTCTAATACTGAAGCATATGTTGAGGGGGAGCAACATGATTCAAATCCAGAGACTTCTACAAGCGATTCAACTCAAGAAACATCTGTAGAAAGATCATCAAACTCATCTTTCTTAAATTCTGATGAGTCAAATATTGATAACAATGGGAACACTGATTCTGGGAAAGCATCAGGAAACAATAGTGGTACTAATCAAAGAAATAACAGAGAGTTCATGGATCAAGAGGGAGGTTCGTCTTCAAGGAGTAAACTTCCATCTACAAGAAAATGGTCTAAGTCACACTCACCTGACTTAATCATTGGAAACCCTGAAAGTGGTATAAGAACAAGAAAAGTCACTCATAATGAATTTCTCTACCATTCTTTTCTATCTCAAACTGAACCTAAGAAGGTTGAAGAAGCTCTGCAAGATGCTGACTAGGTCACAGGAATGCCAGAAGAGCTCAATGAATTTGAAAGGAACAAAGTCTGGACTCTTGTGCCAAGACCAAAGAACAGATCTGTAGTTGGCAAAAATGGGTGTTCAGAAAAAAACTGCCAGTGAGGGCATTGTTACAGGGAATAAAGCAAGACTGGTTGCAAAGGGTTACTCACAACAAGACGACATTGATTATGATGAAACATTTGCTCAAGTAGCAAGGCCTGAGGCAATAAGAATCTTTCTTGCCTATGTTTCTCACAAGAAGTTTAAGGTGTTCCAAATGGATGTGAAGAGTGCATTCTTAAATGGAGAACTCGAAGAGGAATTTTATATTGAACAACTTCTAGGGTTCATCGATCCAAGGTATCTAGATCATGTCTACTTACTGGATAAAGCACTCTATAGACTGAAGCAAGCTCCAAGGGTCTGGTATGAAACACTTGCTCTATTTCTGCTAGAGAGTGGTTTCACAAGAGGTATAATTGACAAAACTCTCTTTTATAAATACCATGGTAAGAACTTGTTATTAGTACAGATATTGTTGATGATATCATTTTTGGATCTACTAATGCTAAATTTTGTGAGAGATTTGTAAAGCTAATGCAGTCCAGGTATCAAACGAGTATGATGGGAGAACTGGGTTATTTTCTGGGGTTACAAGTTAAACAGACTAATAAAGGAATCTTCATAAATCAATCCAAATACACCAAGAATCTACTCAAAAGATTTGGAATGTAAGACTGCTCAACTGCATCAACTCTCATGGCCACTGCAACCAAGTTAGTGTAAATACTGGTTCTTCAGTAGATATAACTAACTACGGAGATGCCAATTTTGCAGGATGTAAAATAGACAGGAAAAGCACTTATGTAAGCTGCCAATTCCTTGGTGGCAGATTGGTTTCTTGGTACAACAAGAAACAAAAGTCAATTTCCACATCAACTGCAAAAGCAGAATACATTGTTGCAGGAAGCTATTGTGCTTAGATTCTATGGATGAAGAATCAATTACTGGATTATGGGTTAGACTATTCTTTTATTCCTATATATTATGATAATCAAAGTGCTATTACAATGACAGGAAATCCAGTGCAACATTCAATGACTAAGCACATCAGTATGAGATACCATTTCATAAGAGAACATGTGGAAGCTGGTACAGTGGAATTGGTCTTTGTTCCAATAGATCAGCAAGTAGCAGATATATTCACTAAGCCTCTCTGTGAAGCTACATTCACAAGATTGGTGAATGAATTGGGAATGATTTCAGGATAATTCTCAAATTCTAATAATTGAGTCTACTGATATTATTGAAGCATGGTATCTTATTATGTGTCGGTACTTGTTATATACTGATTATTGTGCTAAATATTGATGCCATGATAACATGCAAATTGTGCTAAATGATTTTATGTGAAAACTGCATGTTGAACTACTGAATTATTGATAAATTCTGATATTGGTCAACCCGGTTTTGACTAATAAGTCCTGATAGTCGTAATTAAAATTTTGATAATAATCAAAACTTGATTGATTAATATACTTCATTGATTATTTTGAACTTGTTCGAAATTAATTGTTAAGCAGTATGTTAATTATACAGTGAGATAATGGAATATCTTTTAATTGATTAAATGGGTTAGCTACTGATACAAGTATCTTGTAATACTTGAGTATTTACATTGGGAATAGGAATCTGAAGAGAGAGATTACTTTTTGTTTACCTAGATTCGCGTAATCGTGTATTTGCATTATGGTCAATTATTACATGGTTAATCAAAGAGTCCCTTTAGTTTCTAACTTCTCTTCTATAAATACAACCCTCCACTTTCAAAACAACTCACTGCATTTTTTATACCCAATATTCTCAATATTGTATTTACAACCTTACTTATCAAAAATGGTTTAACCCTAGTTTTACACACGAAGCAGTGGATGCTATCTACCGATCTTTAATCATAGTGATGAAAAGATGTACTTTGATCCATACGGACTTAAGGTTCGTATTGGTGGTGAAGTCTACCACCCAACTGAAGTTCCAAATTCAGTCTATAATCATCTCTCTTGGGATGATCAGTTGGAACTACATTTCTTCATCGGAGAAGTTCTTCTTAAAGAAGAACCTTGTGCTGAACTAGCGGAATGTGCTCACCAAGCAGCTCTTGAGCTGCAAGAGAATATCATCTCTCTTACAGGCACACTGAGTAGGATTTATCATCGCAGGGTGATAAGAGCGAAACATGCAGCAAATAGGCAAAAGAAGTTCGGGTAGTTAGATTGTATTAGGATTTTATGTTTAAAATTTTACGAAATCTTGTACTCAGCTTCCTAATTATCAATAAAAATATTTGTGCCTTCTTTGACTCTTTATTTGAATGACTACTTGTTAACTATCTTGTGTGTGTGCTTGAATGCTTTTTAAATGTGATATCTAAATCAATACTGCATGTTAAACTTTATATGTTTTCAATAGTGCATGTGAATAAACTAATCTCTGTTTAAGTTCATGTGATCACTTCAGTACATATTAAGCACACTACAGGAGGTAACTGTTGTTAAATAAGAAATTTATGGAAGATTTAATTCTTAGTAAATAAGGATTATTATCTTTGAGTGTTACATTCTATTCAAAATCTTTGAAACTTTCTTTTTCTCATCAAGAAAGTTGTTCACACTCATTTCTTAACATTAAATATCTTAGATATTAAATTTATTCTCACAATTGAAAAACTTGAATTCTTTTCTCAAATGTTGCCAAAAATCAAGTGACATAATTCTTAAATTGTGCTCACCACTCTAAAACAACATTTGGTTGGTTAGAGACTATTTGCTGAGGTATATTTTAATAATACTAACAGAGACACAGAGGTTTCATCAGTTTTTACTGAAGACTCTGTGATAGCTTTCAATAAACACATTCAAGTGTTAGTTCTTTGCAAGAAGAACAAGGTTTAAGATCATGGTACATGACAGAAACCTGATCAAATCCTCTCCAATGCAAATGGAGGTTCTCATTATTGATGAACAACAATTGTCATAACCACAGTAACAACTGTGAGCTTAATTGTGTATTCACAAGGTATAAATACTGTTATTACTTTATTAGCATTTATTCTAAATACTGATCTAGTTCTTTCAGCATTTATTATGTTTTTCATGATATAAATCATGTTGGCATGATTACTCCTAGACCTTATTTAAGGACTACCTCTAGTTGTATGACATATCACCCTTCTTTAGCCACCTCTTATTTTTGTAGGATAATCTTTCCGAGCCTTTTTGTGTGAGATGTGTGAAAAGATTGAGAGAAAAACAAAATTTAAGAGAGGTAGGATCCTTCCTGGAAAAAGGAGAGGTAGATGAGAGATAGGATTTAGTAATCCTTGTGAGGAAGCTCTGACTATTGAAAGTCATGAGATGTGTGGTATGAGGAGTAGTGAGACTACTTTAAAAGAATAGAGAGATTAAGTTTTATTTGCTATATGTTTGTAGGTGCTCAGAGTACTAAAGAAACAGATGATGAACAACAGTCTGTTGAACATCAAGAAAACTCTGATGTACCAAGTGCTATTAATCACCCTGCAAGTGTAAGTACTGATACTTTCTTGGTCCATACATTCTACTATTCCACCACATGAGACAATCCCTGTTTTTGTTAAAAAATAGTCCACTTACTCTACTTTTCCATCACCTGAGTAAATCCCTGTTGTTGCTGAAGATGTAGTAGCATTATAGTCCATTCATAAAGTTTTATCCATTTCAGAATCACCACAACATGTTACATAAACTGAGGTTCTGGAAGTTAATCTCGAAGCTCCAATTCATTTATCTACAATACTTGAATATGTGGAGTTAACTACTGAAGGTGTGGAAGCTTCTGAAGCTATTGGATCACATATTGCACAAATTCCCAATTCTATTCTACATGCTGAAGCTGGTGATGAAGTTCATCAATTAGTGCAAAATCCGGTTGCTGTTGAAGAATCTAATGATGGTGAAAAAGCTAATGTTTTTTAATGCTATTATAGATCCTGAGGATGATATTTTCTTCCCTGAAGATATGCCTATGCATGTTAGACAACAGATGCCGAAAGAGTTATGCTAAGAAGAAGCACGATTATTCTGATAATCTCTGAAATGCTCATTGGAAAGACAATGCATATCCTATTTCCAGAACACAAGCTGTTGCACATCTGGAAATAGTAGAACATAAGATTACAAATCCTGATATGCTGAATCATCTAAAAGCATCAACTTTAGTTGTCAAATCCTTACACGGCTCATGAAGCAACTACTACTCAAATCAATCAGATTAAAGAATCTTTGATTGCTTCAAAGCTGATTACTCATCAGGAAATTCAGAAATAAATTACACCAATAGTTGTCAGGCAAACTGCGATTAAAGCCAATCAAGCTAGATTGGAAGCTAAGCAAGCTCAAATGTCTGCTCAACTTACAGAAGTACTGAATTCAATGGAGCTGATTCTTTCTCTACTACTTGGTGATGATGCCAAAAAGGGGGAGAAAATTGATAAATCTGAATACAAGCAGCTGATATTGACAAGTACTGATGATGAAAATTCTGATGGAGGTAATAAGGGGGACAAAAGGATAGTAAAAGGAGAAAAGGTGAAGAGCTTGTTGGAATTAGTGGTTCATCAAAAGCAATCACTAGATTTCAATCTAGACAAGGTGGAGAGACTATGAGGAATGAAAGAAGAGTAGAATATTTGAATGTGACTACAAAAATGCAAAAATCTTCAGAAGTCACAACTGTTGCTGATGAAGACCAAGGTATTCTGGAGATAGAAGCTGGTGCTGAAGCAAGTCAATTTCTTCAAACTCTGAAAGTTAAAGGAAGAAAGACAACTCTGTCCTACAAGGATCCAAATATTCAATTATTTTACTCTGAGGTAAGTAAAAGAATATTTGAAAAAGAAAATCCTAGAGTTGATCTTGAACAGCTAAGATAAATGAAAGAAGAATTCAAGAATCTTATGAAGATAGCAAATGCTGATATCTTGTTGTTATTTCTCAAGTACTTTATGAAGATGATCCATTTAACAGACCAACCAGAGGTGTAGTTATAAGGGAAATCAATCAGGCAGAAGATTTCAAATCACAAGTTATTAGAACTGCTGACAAGAAGCTTAAAGGAAAAGAGAAGATATAAGGAAAGTCAAAGATTTCAAAGTCTAAAGTCAAAGCTATTGAAAAGAAGAAGTAAGTATCTAAGGAATCTAAATCTCAAACACTGATAGATTCAAACTATACAGTAGTTCAAGCTTATGATACCGAAGGAATATTATTGAAGCATTCTGAGCTGAAGAACTGGAATTAACCTCTGACATTGCTCAAGTTAAAGAAGCAGTTCAGGATGAAGAGTAAAGTCTGATATTCACTGAAGCAAGATTGAATATCCAAACTTGATTCCTGTATTTAGATAGTTTTGACATCATTTATTAGAACTTGTCCATTTTTTCATAATGAACAAGTTGGGGGAGATTTTTAGGAGCAATTGATGATATCAAGCAGAAACTATTAGAAGTTCATATCAGAACTTACATCGACGAATGATGATAATGACATCGACAGATGTTGATAATCGATGGATAATGATATCGACGGATGATGATGTCAACAGATGATGAAATCAGTATTTATCACATCAGTTGATCTTCGATAAGGAAAAGGAAACAGGAACTCAAGGCGGTGAAGGAATTTATCTCAGAAGCAATTGTATAGGTTTCCTTGTTGTTGATAGAATATGATTCCTTATACATTGTGTAGTTGTGCTCTATATAAAGCACATATTAGGTTCATGCTATAAGCATTGCGACATTGTTATATCTTTCACATAACCTAGCAGCTCTCAAGGATATTTGTTCATCCTTTCGAGAGAGTACGTTTGTAATAAGTTTTTATCATTTAATATAAAAACTGTTGATTCTGTTGAAGCTTTGTCGAATTGATTGTATTAACTGTATTTACCCCCCTCTACAGTTGATTAAGGGCCTAACAACAAACATTATTAATCATATTTATATGATAGCTAAATTAAAATATATTAATAATAAGTAGTTAAACACATTGTATTGCACGGGTTGACATGATGAGTAATATCTAAGATATGTTGATAATATAATATTTAGTATTTCATCATAAATTATTTTTTATAAATATATAAAAGTACATCTTACATAATAAAAGCTGATTTTGAAATAAAAAATTATAATTCACTAAATAATAGTTGACAATCTTGATAATAATCTACTACTACTCAGATAATACAAGAAAAATATGTAAATTAAATCTATTACATCTAAAATATTACATATAATCTATAATAAATGTGTTGGGTTTTAATCGGATTTTGGGTTTGGTTTGGATTTCGGATTTTGGATCGGGTATTGGTTAGGTATAGTTGAAATCCAAATCCAAAACTTCGGGTTCAGTATATCCAAAGCTCCGGGTTTCAGATAGGATATTCGTCTGATCAGAGTAATTTGTCATCCCTATTTTTAGGGGATTTTTTTAAGTTTCATAAAAAGATGAAACGGGGAATATTTTTTTTAGGATACATATATTTTGAAGTTTAATATATGGAACTGAATATTTTTTGCTTTTTTAAGAAATTGGTGGTAATATATATTTTCAATATTTTGCAGATTTTGAAAATCATAACTAATCGATTGATAGACCGATTTGTGATTTATTGGAATGAATTTTAATAAATCGGATGATTTATCGATAATTTATCGACGATTTACTGAATCAGACAAATATTTTTGACCAATTTATTAACGAATTTATCGATAATTTTTTAAAATTGGCTGATTTCTATAACAAATATTTTCAAGTTTAATCTATGAAAATAAATATATTTGTTTTTTTTGATATTGATGCCAACCAACTCGATGTGTTCTCGAGTTCGAATAGAAAGCACTAGAAGAGAAAAAATGCGCAATTTTGTTTTTACTTCTGATATGTTTTCTAAAAGTAAATTAGTTGGAACAAATACACAAATTGAATAGAAAATTAAATTAACTTTAAAATTGAAAATATTCTGGTAAAAAAGAATTAATTTTATGTTTAAAAATCACTAATATCTATCTTACTAATGTAACTTTGTTTCTTTTTTTTTTAACTCAATCAATTCGTTACACACATATGTTTGTCGCGATTTTTTCTAGTTCTGCTTCTTCATGGTGAAAATAACGAGATAGCTATTTTTTTACCAATTTTGATATATATATCTTCATGCATACTTTTCAGTGTAATATGAATTAAAATTTTGTAATGCGACTTGTATATTGTAATATCCGGGACATAGCGTGTAATTATTTTTATCAATAAATGATTATTATGTGAATTATCTGATGATTGATAATAATATTTGGATGTTTATATATGATAAAATGTGAGTATGTTAATTTTATTATATCCAGAATAAAGTACATATAATTGTGATATTTTTCTGAAAATTTTTAGACTGTTATATGATTTAATAATAATTTATGAATTTATTAACTATTTTCTGAATAATTATAAAAATGTTTTATTAAACCGGGAATCTTCCAACTTCAACAGTTTTTTGTATTTTTACAACCCGAAACTCTTCGGAAAACTCCTTCCTAACCTAATCTAATTATTCCGGACATTTTCCGTGTTTTGACTTTTTCGATCCGGATTACGGGTTAACCCGTACTCGTCCCGGCGCAAAATTTTCTATACAATAATCATTTCGAGAGATCAATAAAACCCTTATTCTCAAGAGACGGGATATTATTACATTATTTTCGTATAAAGTGTTTTATAAGAAGCCCGGTTGTGATAATTATCCAATAGGGGTACCAAATAGGATAGTTTGCGCAGTTACTTAGTGGCTAAGTAACTTTTTTTCGATCCAATACGATCCAACGGGTATTAATATTCCATAAGTATAAATAGTCTTTTTCTTATTTCATTTTATTCGTATAATCATAATCGATCAGTAAAAGACAATAAATTTACAGAGAAAAACCTGTTAAATCGTTGTGTTCTTAAGAATAAAAAACAAAAACGAAAGCGTTATCGAACTCGAAATCAAGCGTGCCATATACCGAATCGAAGCTCTCGAAAAAGTTCTATCAGAATCAACTATCCTTTTCAGTGCATAAATCAAGGTTATTTTCATATTTATTTATTTTAATTCGAATTATTTAATGATTAAAATAGGAATTTTTGTTCTTAATGTTGTTTGTGTGATTTGATGCTTGAATTATGTAGATCTTTTCTTCCTGATCATTTTGGTATATCATATGACTGATTTGGAGTTCAATATCATGTTCAAATTGCTGTTTGATTCTCGAATTGAAGAACTAGGGTTTATAGCTATGAATTTTTTCAACTGAAAATTAGGCGTTTCTTTGTTAGGGGTTATTAGATGAAATTGATTGCACGGACTGGTAGATCGTCCAAGGACGATTCGATGATGTGAAGATGGTGAACAAACGATTCCGGGAAGGCCTTGATCGGAAAATTCGACCCAACCGGCGGAGAGTTCTCCAGTCCTTTTTCTGGCTGACTCGTTGATTTCCTGTGATTTCGTTTCCATAATCACGTTCCTGGAGCAAAGCAGAATAATTACTGATGTTTTGGGACATTTCTGGGCAGAAATAAGGTCGCCGAAAAAGCTCATGGTCGGCGTCCATGGCATCCCGGCGAACAAGGGGGACGACTGTAAAATTATTGTTTAGCCCCCGAGTTTTTGCAAAGTTTGCATTTTTAATACTCCTGTTTTAAAAACTTTCAAAAATCAGATTCCTGTTTTATTATTTTCAGATATTGTATTTTCTTTTTATAATATTTTCAGAAATTGTTTTTTATTATTTTAAAAATTCCAAAATTCATTATTTTTTTTCTGAAAATTATTTTTAAATTTAAAAATAAATCTTAATTACTTAATTAATTAATTTTAGTTGATAATGAATTATTTAATTAGACAATTAATTTAAATATCAATTGATTACTTAATTTAATTAGTTATTTATTAATTTTAATTAATTATTTAATTAGATTTATTTATTTATTTAGATTTAAAAATTCCAAAAAATAGTTTCGAGCTTTAAAATATTATTTTAAATTATTTTCAAAGCGCGATAATTATTATTAAATCATTTTAAAGTTAGATCCAGGTATTCGAACCCTATTATTTAATTATAAAATGATTCGGAGACTCATTTTAATTCCAAAAAATGTTCAAAAATTTTGTATTAAATACTTGGAAAATCATTTTAACCCCGAATCTTCTTTGAAAAATTATTTTGATCGAATATCTTGCGTTCTATGTGCTACTAGCTATCTGATTGATGTGTTATATGACTATATGGTTATTGTTGGCTATTTTAATCATAACTTTCAATCCGTAAGTCGGATTTGGGTAAAATGAAGGGTAGATAAGAGAGCTTGTAACGTCTATGTGACGATTAAAATAATATGAGACTGAGTATTGATAGATACTCATGATACTAAAAAGAGAAAAGCATGGCATAGGAAAGAAAAGCAAGTGATCAGTAAATAAAACTGAAGCGTAGAAAAAGAAGGAAAATGATCGATGAATAGAAGCAAGGTATTGAAAAAGAAGGAAAGTGATTGATGAGTAGAACTATTAGATGAGTACAAGTAATTTTGGAAATCATCTATGATAAGACAATTACGTCTGAACCTTTCTTGAGATAAGTTACAAATATTTCTGAACTTTCTCATAACATGTTGCTAGTATTCAAAATAAGTCATGTTTTATATTGCAAACGCTTTAAACTATTCAACTTTGAACCCTGATCATATCATTGAACTTGAGTTGTAAGCCTTATTTCTTGTAAACCACCAATGGTTGATTTCACAGATATTAAACCATACAAATACAATACTACTCCACAAATATATACACACCATAAACCAAATACTGAAACAGAATTACTTGAGCATACATAAACTTATATACCCTATAATACCCTTTAACATCAAAGATCTATACCCTATATTATCATTGAACCATTGCTCATTAGATACCTGATTCTTTAACAGGATTGGAGCCATTCTTCATATATAAACCTTGATATACCCTGGTGATACTTATGAAATGTCTTATGTTCCGAGATAAATGCTTTATCAATGTTAATTATGATTCTTTTTTATTGAATTATAATGGTTATCATATTGAATCATTTTAGAATTGGATGGTTTTATAAATGTGGACCAGATTCGTGGTCATATTAGGCCAATACGTGCCTTGGATCCAGTATGAAGAGCAGAGTGATGTGCCTTGCTCGGGGTTAGTGCGTGACTGATCAACAGCCTAACCTTGGTTTTTAAAAATGAAAAGTGAATATCCAATTCTAATCATTGCTTAGCCGTAAACTTGATTCTTGTGAATCATTTTAATTGGTCATTGTTTAACCTCAGTTATTGCTATTATGACTTGCTGAGCTAGTTAGTTCACTCTTGCAAACCTTTTTATATTTTCAACAGTTGAAAAGGAAATTATTGGTAACGAGGATTCCCAGTCCAGTGTGCGAGCTAGGATTCCAGGTTAAGTTGGATCGAGCTAGCGGAGCTTTATATTGCCGATGAGTTATGCAAGATTGTAAGAATAATATCATTATCAGTTGTAAGTTTAACTAGTTAGGATTTGGTATGATGTAATAAAAGTTAAGGTTGTGGCTTGTTTTCATACTTTAACCTGTTAAGATCCATGGTTATGGTAAGTAGGGTCTTTACATATATTACTTTCATAAACAGGTTTATATATTGGGGGTGTGTGTGTGTTGTGAACCCCAAACTTTTGAACCAGGTTTGGAGGGCGTCAAAGTTTTTGTATCAGAGCTACATTTTATAAGTCACTGAAACAAACCTAGATTTTCGGGAATGGATAGAGGGTTAGTATTATGATTAGGAAATAGAAAGATAGGACGTCGAGAGGTTGAGTACTACTGTATAATAGGTTTTGGTATGATTCATGATGAGATTCGAGATTCTTATCCAGTGATGCGATTTTCTGATAGCAGCGATGACAAATTATTTTATCCCGGTATCGTCTAATCATTCGGAGCCTTTAGTCAGAGGACCATCATCTGATCCACGCCCTGCTCCTACATCAGTGTTAGCCGTATTACCTACCGTTGTGATGGTTGTACCTTTTCAAGCTATTATTCCATTACCTAATGTGAGACCACCTATTTGAGGATCCCCACATGCTGATTCTGGTTCTACCGGGCATTCAGCTGTGAGTGCATTTTTTCAGTTTACCCTACATCTTGTTCTATACCATCAGTTTAAAACCCGTCTTATGGAGCAACAACATCTACGAGGATGGATTCGAGAGCTACAATATATGATGAGTACACGAGATATTAAGAAAGGTGAGAAGAAACCTAGAGAGAGGATTTATGTATTCCGAAGGATAGCTGCTACCAGGTTATATGGAGCTACTAGTAAGTATGATACCTATGATTATCTTGTGGAGTGATCTAGATGGGTTTTAATGGAGTTTGAAAAGATGAAAAGATTGGAGACCCAGAGTTTTCTTGGAATTAGATGATGATGTTATGACAAATGTGACATGTATAGTAGCGATGCGATGTGATATCAACAGACTTTATTTTATAGAATAGATTTGTTGACTATTTGATAGACCTGGTGTACTTAACAATAGCAAAAATGATGATGGGAGTATCACCAGGATAGCAGCCTTGAAGTGAAGTTACGAATGAGATAATATGCAATGATAACTGAAGTTTTCATCTACTAATGAAGGAAAAATGGACCCAATAAGGAGTAGAGGAGATATGGAAATGAATGGGCTCTTATTTGATTGTTTCCCTAATTGGATACCTCGTGGTGGTTGAGAAGGACGACAACTAACTCATATAGTAATGACAACCAGGTGTATGATTTTCAAAATTTTATACCAGTTTTCAAAAGAGATTTTCTTAACAAATTTTTTTCTAAAAATTTCTTTAAACTAAACAAGTTTTAAAACTTGGTTGTCCAACTACTACTTGAGTTTCTTGTTTGTGATAAGATTCAGATTATCCAGAAGAATACTTGTTCTAGAAGTTAGTATGGTTCATTTAGAAGGCCAAGTAGACCCGCTATTACAAAGAAGTTTTGATTGTTCTCAATAGAGGAATACAAATCTTGTTTGATAATGTTAATAAAAGATTCAGCGTGCGGAGACACTATTTAATTCCTGAGACGATTAGAGTTTAAAGAGTTCGTTAATTGAAAAGAAGCCCGAGTATGATCAAATAAGATTGAGAAAATTTCCCGACTTTTCTAAAGGAAGAATATTATTAGCAAAATAATCGATATGTTGGAATCAGTAGCGTAAATGAAATTTAAAGTTATGATTGTTAATCTCTTAAGAGTGCAAACAGGGTCGAATTATAAAAATATTGAACATGGAAGCGCGACGCTAAAGATACAAGACCTAATAAATAGGAATTTATTCTAATGATCGATTTAAAAAGGCATTTCAGAGAACTTTCTGAAGTTAATGTGTGACTCAGAATGGGATCTATTGATCGAACAAGTTCTGAAGATGTACATAAGTGAAATGTGGATGGCGACCAATGATATTATTTTTTTCTACCATATTATTGTGTATAATCTTCTGATTCCTGAATAAAGTATGAACTTTCTTCATCATAAGTCCTATGAGGTGATAAGGAAAAGAAAATTGTTGACTCCATTTCAAATCATTCCTCCTCCAAAATATTTCTTTCTGATTGAGACAAGCAGTATTATTGAAAGAGATATGTCCTAAGTCCAATCATGTATGATGATTTAGGAATAACTTTTATGTAATCTATTTTGATTTCATTGATATTAATAAAAGACTTGTTTTGTTTTTTATTATGGGCTCTATCTATTTAAATGTTTAAATAAGATATACCACATTTTAGAATAAAACTTTTTATGGATTGTGATGAGATCATAATAATGAGACCTAAAAGATGATAACTCTAAACTTAAATAGTTCCTGGTCATAGGATTACTAACTGGTAATTAGTAATCTGCAAAGATCGGTACATACTATGCTTGCTTCATTATGAAGGATGTCTGTTCTCATAGACATTTGTGTGGTGACACTATAGCTAGTATGTAGGTGCTTATTATAGAATAAGTTCACTGAACATGACTCATACAGCTGAACAACTGATGGAGTTCACTCACGTGTCAGCAGTTGTTCACATAGTGATATTTGTACAAGTATCCTTAGACTTGAGGTCATCATAGTCATCTTGTGTACACTGAACTATGCTTTGGTTTAGTTCTTAGTCTCCAGAGACAATTATAAGGGCTCTACTGGGTATAGGAATTTGTACACAAAGATAGTGTATGATCAATAAAGGATCTACCCCTTCCAGTGAAGGAAGAGAATGTTCAATGCTGATCCACTTATGTTAGTTCAGGAATCTCTGGCCAGAGTGAATGAAATTAGAAAGGAGTTTCTAATTTACATTAAATAGAACTAAGCATAGTGAATGGGAAAGCAAGTAATTAAATAAGATAGGCTTGACACAAGTTCCATGCCTTGTATTTAATCATGACATTGCAGGGTAGAAGGAATTAATTATACGGTAACTACTCACTGAATATGTTCTTGGTATTCTAAGCAGTGAATTCGTATTATCCGGATAGTCGCGATATGCTGAGAAGTATCCCTCACGATGTAGAATAAATATGATTAATTAATTAATCATATTTAATAAATTAGAGAATTTATATAAATAATGATAAAATAGTTTTATTATTATTTATTTCTACTACGGGCTTAATATTGAACCTACAGGGTCACACCATAAAAGAGAATGATTTAATGGTGGAGGAATTAATTAATAATGGCTGATAATTATTTATTTATGAAATAAATAATTAATTAGAAAATTTAATAATTGATTAAATGAGATTTAATTGATTATAAATTAAATAAGAAAAGGTTCTTAATATTATTAATTAAAAATTTAATTTTTGGAAATTAAATCAAGAGAGAGAATTATTTCTAAAGTGTTTAGAAAAAGGATTAATAATAAAAAGGTGTTTTAATTATTAATGAGAATAATAAAGGGTTAATAATAATAATATTTTTTGGAAAATTTTCAGCTGAAAATTTTGCCTATAAATATACTATTATAAACCCTATTTTTGCCTCAACCTAAAATTTTTACAAAACCCTAATTCTCTCCACCTCCTCCTTCTCCGTTACATCATTTTCTTGGTGGATACCAGTGGAGTGCTTCACACTTGAGGAGCAGCTGCTAGGGATCTCCGCTCATCATTCTTGGATCGCTATTAAAGACCTCCATCTTTCCATTAACGTAAAGCTTCTTAAGGTAAACATATTGAACTACGAATTAAATATTATTTGTCGCATGGATCCTGCGGAGGGTTTCGTTTTTTTTAAGATTTAAATTTACGTTTTCGTTGCGTTTATGTGCTAAAAACCCTTCAATGGCATCAGAGCTACTTGCGAAATTTTTTTAATTCATGTATGTGTTTAACTGTTTTCGATATATGAGCATGTACGTGATTCGCCATGATTTGATGTTGATATAATATGCTTATATATGTATGGTTTTGAATATATGATATTCATGTGAGTTGTATAATCATAAGATGATTATGTAATCTGTATATATACTGATATATACATGATTTATGTTTGTTCTAATTATGAGAATCATATTAGATACGGATTCTGAATTGGCTGCTGCAGATTTGCTGAAATCTGGGTCTGGTGTCCGATTTACGCAAACGAATACCCTATTCCATAGGTAAACGAGCGTCTGAACAAAACAGATAGCTAAATCTATCACCGACTCGTCTGTAAGGCGTTTGACGTTGTTTACTGCCTGTAAACAGTGATTCTTGTTTTTCTGATTTGATTCTGATTTTTCTGATTTTTGTCATATTTTTTTTAATGATTAGATCATGGATAATATGATATGTTAAGATCAGATTATGTGTTTTAACATGCTTTTATGTGTTGTATGAGCATGGTGGATGGTTATGGCCTTTCGACCTTAGTGTAATGGTTTTGGTTTTGGTTTTAAATATGACTTGCATGTCGTCAATCTTTGTAATTGTTATGGATTAAAACTAATATATATAATTGCTATATTTAATACTAAGGAACGTGAGCTTCAAGGCTCGATTTTGACTGCTCTTGTGTTTCGTGACTCAATCTGCCTTAACAAGATGCCTACGTACCTTGCTGATTGCCAAGGATCAAGTCAAAAAATATAGTTCTGATTTGTGGGGTGAGGCCCCTTATATAGATGTGGGAGTCCTTGAATTGGACTTGGTATAGGAGACTTGGTGGTCAAGTCTCTGAATTAGGATAGACTTAGGAGTCCTAGGGAGTAGGAAGCTGATTCCTTATCCCATGAGGTTCCTTGGAGGCCAATCTATAAGGATTTATATCCTCACTAGGACTTATCTTAATAGCTATTTTTTCCCTTATTTATTAATTACGAAATTAATAAATAATCAGGGTTTTTGGGCCTTCTTTGTTCCATCAGGCCTGATTTGGTCCATCAAGCCTGATCGAGATGTTAACCTTTCTGGTCTGAATGTCATACATCTTCTTATGGGGCATAGCAACCCATACCTTGTACAATTAATGTAATATTTAATTATACAATCAGGATTTATTTATCCCTATCATTTGCCCCCCAACTTTTGGGAAACATTGATTAGGTTTCACAGAAGTTAAGTCTATTCATTCCCTTACAGGGTTTCATTTTTGCGTAAAGTGTGGAGCGACCTACACGTTTACAAAGATTGTTCCTTTTATTCAGGAATTATCTTAATTTCCAGGAATTTTTCCCTTAATTTCGGGATTTTTCTCTAACTTTCTGGATTCTTCCCGTAATTTCTAGGATTTATCCTTATTTTTCTGGATTTTTCCCTTAATTTCTGGGATTTATCCTTATTTTTCTGGATTTTTCTCTTAATTTCTGGGATTTATCCTTATTTTTCTAGATTTTTCCCTTAATTTCTGGGATTTATCCTTAATTTTCCGGATTTTTCCCTTAATTTCTGGGATTTATCCTTATTTTTCTGGATTTTCCCTTAATTTCTGGGATTTATCCTTATTTTTCTGGATTTTTCCCTTAATTTCTGGGATTTATCCTTATTTTTCTGGATTTTTCCCTTAATTTCTGGGATTTATCCTTATTTTTCTGGATTTTCCCTTAATTTCTGGGATTTATCCTTATTTTTCTGGATTTTTCTCTTAATTTCTGGGATTTATCCTTAATTTCCTGGATTTATTCCTTATTTCTGAAAATATTAGCATTTTTCAGAAAATATTTTAAGGAATTTCCTTATTTTTCTTCCCCTTTTTCCTTTTTTTTTTCTCTCTTTTTTTTAATACAGATTTCGACCAGGAATCCTGTTCGACCAGGATCCTGGTCGAATTAGCCTCTGCTGTGCTTTGGTCGAAGGCTTTTCGAGGAGGATGCATTCGATTAGGAATCCTGGTCGAATTTCAGCCAGGATTTTTCCCTTAATTTTTTTTTTCGACTAGGAATTTTTCGACTAGGATTTTCGTCCCTTTCGGTCAGGATTCTTGTGTTTCTGACCGAATTAACCATCTTTCTTGCCTTGGTCGAAGCTATTTCGAGCAGAATTGATTCGACCAGGAATATATCTTGTCTCCTGGTCGACAGGGTTAAGGAACAAATACTATTCTGGCATTTTGGTCGAAGAACTATCATTTTCGACCAAGAATTTTGGTCAGAATTCCTTTTTTGACCGAATTAGCTTCTTTTTTCAGGCCTGGTCGAGGGAAATTCGACCTCAGACCATTCGACCAGGATTTCTTTGTGCTTTCTGGTCGACAGGGTCAAGAATATGTGCATATATATTTTTTAGGCCCCTAATGCTGGGATAAAACTTGGGCTCATTTTAACTGGGCTTTCAATTTGGGCCAACATTTTGGGTTCAGGCCCATTTTTTTAGTTGGGCTTCTTTTCCACCCCTAAAATCATTTGGGCCCTTAACTGGGCTTTTGTTTTCTAAGCCCAAATTCCAAATTACTCTAGGATTGTTCTGGATTCTTCCAGAATCTTCAAAAAACTCAAGTTTTTTCTCTTGAATTTTCCAGGAATTTCCTGATGCTTCCAGAACATTCTTATTTTTGGGCCTGAATGGGCTTTTCTAGGCCCAATTTCCTCTTTTTCCTCCTATATAAAGGTGGGGGGAGTGTGCTCTCACTCACACTCTTCACTCTTCATTTCTAAAATTCTCCAATCTTTCTCCTCTCTCAACTTTCCTCCCTTAGCTTCCAACCTTCTTCCTTTCAAAGTTTCCAAGCTTTTCCAGCTTTACTAATGGATGATAAGAGTTCCGAGAGGGCAGCCAAGATAGCCTCGGCTTCAAAACGAGGTAAGGATATCGAGATCCGTTCTTCGTATATGTCTTTAATCGATATGATTAATACTAGGGGGGATGAATATCCCTCTACTGCACATCTCGATTCTTTTAATCATTGTAATACTTGGCACAACATAGATTTCGATAAACTAAATGCACGTTATAACGTGCTTCCTCCTCTTAGATTAGTTCCAGTCTCTGGTGGTGACCGTACTTGCCATTGGAGACCCGACACTCTCTTTATTTACACTGATGCCCTTAATGCTGGGCTTAGGTTTCCTTTCCACCCTTTTATTCCTCATCTTTTAGCTGATTTACAAATCAACCCGTGTCAGCTTCCTCCAAACGCTTGGAGGAACATTTTATGTTTTATGGTCTGCTGCCTTAGGGAGGGCTTTCCTCTTTCTGTAGCTGTTTTTAGGAAGGTCTTTCAGTGCTATAATAGCTCTTCCAGTATTTGTGGTTGGGTCTATGTCAAGCAAAGGCCCAAAAGTAAACATATCTTTAACAGCGCCTCCATTCCTGATAACAACCAAAACTGGAGGAACAGTTTCGTTGGGTTACGTTGGGAGAATGGTGACTAGGGCACACTCTTCCGATCTTCCTTCGGGAAGGTCAGTGATGGTAGCCTCAAATCCATTCACTTAACTCCCGAAGAAACTATTATTTATAATGGGCTTACTCAAGACGATGGCACTACTACCAGCTGGACTCTCTTAGAGGGGTTTTCCCTCATTCACGTGGGACTATCCTCTGTTTCTCAACAGGGTATTTTTCTTCCATTCTCATCTTTATTTCATTTAATGCTTTATTAACATCACTTATTTTATCTTTTGCCCTGTTTCGCAGCTGCTAAGGAGATTAACGAGGATAATGTTCCTCCTGTTGAAGAGACTGCTAGGATGAAGAAAGCTCGGCTCGCAGACCTAGACACCCGGGGAAAGGCGACAGAGCCTATCTTCTTGAGAAAATATAAGGAGCCTATGGGGGAGGCTTCAACTGAAGGAGCTGAGGGCCATAATGCTCCTATCACTGCTGTTGCCCCTGCTGCTGCTGCTACAGGCGCCTTTCAGCCTCTCGGGGGATTCCACCGAGGGGATACCGTGGTTGGTTCCACGAAGCATGCCTGGGATTGGTCCTACCATAGTGTGACTCCCAAGGACTTTATCGACGTGGTGGCCACCCCTGACCTTGAGAGGATTAAGCTCATGGGAGCTCAGTCTCTGGCTTCGGTATGCCTCTTCTTTTTTGAACTTATCTTTCATTCTTGTAGCATTTTCGTGCCTTATACTTTGTTGCTTGCTTTGTTTCAGTCTAACGCCTATTTTCAAGGCGCTGTGAGGCAAGCCGAGTCATGGAAGCGGGCTTCTGATAAGGCCGATAATGCCCTCAGGAGGCAACAAAAGAAGTATGCTACCCTGGAGAAGAAGCTCAAGCGCAAGGAGGAAGAACTCGGAGAGTCTAACGCCGAGCTGGTGGTACTTCGGGCGGAGAAGGATAAAGCTATAGACACCTATCTGGACTCGGAGGAGTTTGCCCAATCCATGAGGATTAGGGATGATTCAGTCTTTCCCGGGTTTTTTAGTACTGGTTGGGACACGACCCTTGGGACCGTGAACGAGGCTTGTCCTGATATTAACCCGGCGGACTATGTCTGCCCTGATGACGAGGCTTTGCTACAGAGGTTTCGTACCCGAGTAGTTGTCTCAGATCATGTTCCTCAGTATCCACTCCTTCTTCCTCCCGAGTCTTCTTCCAGACCTGCCGAGGACGATAACTCTTCCTCCTCCTCCGAGACGACAGAGACATCCAGTGAGAGCGGAGAGGACGATGATATGGATGCCGAGGGTACCTCAGCTCCTTAGAGCTTTTTCAGCCCTGCGTGGCTTGTCTTATTTTTGAGACTTTATTTATCGAACTTCTTGTAATATTTATCAGATCTATTTTATTTATCACCTTTTATGCTTGCATCCATGCATTTGGTTTTTACTTGTTAGGCCATAAACATACTTTGAAGAAATAATGAATTTGCATACATTGTCTGGGATTCGTCCCTTACACAAGTCTTAATAAACTTCAAAATAAAACTAGAACATATAAATCCTAAGCAAGCAAAGCTTCAAGGTGCTTTTCAACCTACTCGCCATCTTGACAAGTGAGAATCGTATCCAACTGCCCTACACATAGTAAACCTTCAGGTTTTGTGCATGCCAAGTTCTCTGGACTTCGAAACCATCCATAGTCTCTAGCTTGTAGGTTCCTCTACCCTGAACATTCTTGACTCTGTACGGTCCTTCCCAATTTGGGGCAAGCTTCCCTTTTTGTCCTACACCAGATGCTTCTATCTTCCTCAAGACTAGATCACCTTGTTTGAAAAACCTTTCTTTAACCTTTAGGTTGTAGTAGAATGAAGCCTTTTTATGATATTCTACTATCTTTGCATGTGCATTATCTCGCACTTCATCAATTAGATCCAGGGCTAACCTCTACCCTTCTTCATTTTCTTCTGCATTGAAAGCCTGAATCCTTGGAGAGGAATGTGATATCTCCACTGGAACTACTGCTTCTGCCCCAAATGCCAACATGAAGGGAGTCGCTCTTGTCGTGACTCTACAGGTAGTCCTATAGGCCCATAATATGGGAAGTATCTCATCCACCCAATTATTTCTTGACTACTCGATCCTCTTCTTTAGTCCATCCAGGATTATTCAATTTGCTACTTCCGCTTGCCCATTGGCTTGTGGGTGAGCCACAGAGGTGAACCGTAACTCAATTTCATTTTCTTCACAATACTTCTTGAATTCCTCGTTGTTGAATTATGTTCCATTGTCAGTGACGAGGATACGGGGAATTCCATATCGGCACATAATGTTTTCCCACAGGAATTGTGTAACCTGCTTAGTTGTGATTTTGGCCAAGGGTTTGGCTTCAATCCACTTGGTGAAATAATCAATGGCTACAATCAGAAACTTCCTTTGTGCCGTGGCCATAGGGAAAGGCCCCAGAATATCCATCCCCCACATAGCAAAGGGAATGGGCGAGTTGATAGATGTCAGCATCTCGGGAGGTTGTCTGACAACAGGTGCATGCTTCTGACAGCGGTCACACTTCTTCACATATTCTTTGGCATCAACCATCATTTCTGGCCAATAAAAGCCTAGACGAGTTATCTTATGAGCCAAGGCCTTGCCCCCCAAGTGTTGTCCACAAATACCTTCATGCACTTCTTCAAGAGCCAAGCGTGCCTCATCGGGCCTGAGACACCTCAAGTAAGGAACCACGAAAGATCTTTTATAAAGAATCCTATCTATCAAAGAGTACCTTAGTGCTCGAACAGTTAACTTCCGTGTTTCAGTTGCATCGCTTGGCAACCAACCGGTTTGAATGTGAGCCTTGATGGGATCAACCCATGATGTCCCCAGGCCTATGGGAGCCACAAGCTTAACATCTATGCTTCGTGTCTTCAAAACACGGAAGTACACACTTCCTGAACTTTCTTCTATCTCAGATGAAGCAAACTTTGATAGCACATCTACCTTAGCATTTCTTCCCTTGGAATGTGTTCAACATGGCATTCATTAAATTGGGTCATCACAGCCCTTACTAGGCGGACATACTTAGCCATCGTATCATCTCTTGCCTCAAATTCTCCCTTTACCTGGGATATGATCAGCTTCGAGTCTCCACGGACCTTTAAGTTTTTGACTCTAAGTGTCCCAGCTAGACCAATGCCAGCTATCAGGGCTTCATATTCTGCCTCATTATTTGTGGTTGGGAAGTCTAGCTTCATAGCATACTCAATTAAAAACCCATCAGGGCTTTGCAAAACCAACCCTGCTCCACTGGAATTTGTTTTTGATGCTCCATGAAAATAGAGAACCCAATATTCATTCTCCTTATCATCCTTCTCTTTATCCCCATTATCGACTCCCTTGTCTTGAGGTATGGTATCTTCCTGTCCCCCAACTTCTTGGTTCGGTATGGTACATTCCACCACGAAGTCAGCTAGTGCCTGGGCTTTTATGGCCGTATGTGGCTTATACTTGAGATCGAACTCTCCCAACTCTATTGCCCACTTAATAAATCTCCCACTTGCTTTGGGACTGTGAATGATATTTCTCAGTGGCTGATTCGTTAGCACCTCAATCTGATGAGCCTGAAAGTAAGGACGCAGTTTTCTCGAAGCCATTACCAAGGCTAGAGCAAATTTCTCAATAGTTGAATAATTCACTTCAGCACCATGCGGAATTTTGCTGACATAATATACGGGTTTCTGGACTTTTAGCTCCTCCTTAACCAACACCGCGCTCAAGGCGCTCTCTGAAACAGCCAAGTACAAGAATAAAACTTCATTCAAAGATGGTTTGGCCAATAACGGGGCCTGAGCCATATGCTTCTTTAACTCTTCGAATGCCTTATGGTTTTCCTCATTCCATACAAAGTCTTTGATGTTCTTTAGTGACTTGAAGAATGACAAGCACTTGTCTCCTGACTTGGAGATGAATCATCCTAGTGCAGTGACCCTTCCTGTGAGCTTCTGAACATTCTTGACAGTTTTTGGTGGTTCCATGTCCAGGATTGCCTTTATTTTATCGGGGTTAGCCTCAATTCCTCTCTTTGAGACCATCAATCCCAAGAATTTTCCAGATCCTACTCCGAAAGCACACTTCGTAGGATTCAACATCATCTTGTGGTACCTCAGGACCTCAAAAACTTCCCTCAAATGGGTTATATGATCAGTCTTTACTAGACTCTTGACTAAGATGTCATCAACATAGACTTCCATAGTCTTTCCAATAAGGTCCTTAAAAATTTTATTTACCAACCTTTGATAGGTGGCTCCTGCATTCTTAAGACCAAATGTCATAACAAGATAACAATAAACACCAAAGTCAGTGATAAATGATACCTTTAGAATGTCATCCTTGTGCATCTTAATCTGATTATATCCGCTAAATCCATCCATGAAACTCAGCATCTCATGCCTAGCAGTGGCATCAATCAAAGTATCAATCCTTGGCAATGGAAAACAGTTTTTAGGGCATGCATCATTCAGATCAGTGAAGTCTATACACATCCTCCACTTTCCATTAGCCTTCTTCACCATTACAGGGTTTGCTAACCACTCCGGAAATTAAATCTCCTCAATGAAACCAGCCTCTAAGAGCTTTTCTACTTCCTGTTTTATAGCCTCTTGTCTTTCCGGGGCAAAATTTCTTTTCTTTTGTTTCACTGTCTTTCGGCTTGGATCCATATTTAGCTTGTGAGTAATCAGTTCCGGGTCTATGCCTGGCATATCAGCTGCTGACCATGCAAATACATCACTATTTTCTTGCAAAAATTTCACCAACTTCCCTCTAAGGGGCTCCTCTAATGTGGCTCCAATGAAAGTCATTCTCTCAGGATTCTCGGGGTCTAAAGGAACCGAAACCAAGTCTTCTGCTGGATTTCCTCTCTTCTCGTCATTTTCTCGGACATCCATATCCTCAATAGGAAGAACCTGCCCCCCGACTCCATCTGCCCTCAAAGAGTCCACATAACAGCTTCTAGCCATTTTTTGATCTCCTCTCTCTTCTCCAATCCCGTTTCGGATGGGAAACTTCATAACTGAATGGTAGGAAGAGGGGACTGCCTTAAAGGCATGTATCCCTGTTCTCCCCATGATAGCATTATAAGTTGAACTAGCCTTTACCACCACGAAATCCAACATCTGCGTTGCTTGCCTTGGTTCCGTACCTATGGTGGTTGGCAATTTGATTATCCCTTCCACAGGACATTCTACTCCGGCAAATCCATATATCGGCATGTCGGTTGGTGTCAACTGGGAGTCGTTATACCCCATCCTTAGAAAGGCGTCGTGGAGCAATATATCCACAGAAGCACCATTATCAACAAGGACCCTCTTAACCGGGCTATTTCCTATTATTGGTGTTATGACCAGCGGGTCGTCATGAGGAAACTTTACACCCTCTAGGTCAGAATCATCAAAAGCCAATGTTACTTATGTCCTGACCCTCTTCGGGGCTTCTCCAACAATATGCATAACCTCTCTAGTATATGCCTTTCTGGAATTTTTGGACAATCCAGCAGCAGTTGGACCTCCAAAGATCGTGTTTATCACAGGCCCTCGAGGTCGCGGCCCTCCAAAAATTACATTTATAACCGGCCCTCTAGGTTGGGGATTCCGCCCCTGATCGTCTTGGTCCCTCCTACGATCTTCAAAGTTCTTCCTTCCATTATTATTCCTGTCCCTTCCTTCTCCAATATACTTGTTCAATCTTCCTTTTTAAATCAAAAACTCAATTTCGTCTTTCAATTGCCTACACTCATCGGTGTCGTGGCCAACATCTTTGTGGAATCTGCAATACTTGCTCTTATCTAGCTTGGCGGGATCAGCCTTCAAGGGCTTAGGCCAACGAATATCTCGATCTTTCTTAATTTCCATCAAGATCTAGCTTCTAGGAGCATTCAGCTTAGCGTATTCGTTGAACTTTTGCCCAGGTCCTCCCTTCTTGGGGGTTGAATCAGGGTTTTGTTCGGTTCTAGGATACTTGTCCTTAGCGATATACTCCAGATCAGTTTTTCGCTTCTTTCCTCCAGTGGGATCATTACTTACTACGGTCTTCCTCATGCTTTCTTCAACCTTGATATACTTCCCTGCCCTCTCTTGGAGCTGCAACATGCTTTCAGGGGGACGTTTGGCCAAGGACATCTTGAAAAACTCATCCCTAGTTCCTTGTTGCAGTACGATCATGGCTACCTTATCATCAAGGTCTGGGACTTTTAAAGCCTCCTTTGTAAAACGATTCAGGTAGTCTCTCAAAGATTCCTTAGCTCCCTGCACAATACTCATAAGAGATGCTGAACTTTTCTCATGGACTCTCCCACTAATGAACTGCTTAATAAAAGCCTGACTTAACTCTCTGAACGATCCAATAGAGTTTGGGGGCAAGCGACTGTACCATCTTTGAGCCATACCCGGCAGGGTTTGAGGGAAGGCCCGACACTTTATAGCATCATTCACGGGTTGCAGCAGCAGTGCATTAGAGAATGTCCTAACATGATTAGTGGGGTCTCCCGTGCCATCATAGGCTTTGATTGTGGGCATCTTGAATTTCCTTGAGATATGGGCATTCATTATCTCTTCTGTGAAAGGTGGAGTTGGATCATCAGGATCTCCAAGGGGAAGGAGATTGTTTGGATCAGTTCTTGGGACGACAGCCCTTCTTCGTACCGGACCATCCAGGTCTATGACAGGAAGAGGATTTCTCCCTCTAGGAGGTATTTGGGGCCTGGTGGCCTAGTGAGCCTCCAAGTCATGCCTCAGCCTTTGGATCTCAGCCTCATGAGCCCTGATCCTTTCCTGCACTTCTTGGGGATTCGCCCCTTGGGTGCTTTGAGGGCGTTGCCTTCCATCGGCCATTGGCTCTTTGCCAGGACGCCTCCTTCTTGGGGCCACTTCATCATCCGAAGATTCGGAGTCACTCTCAGTGTAAGGACCAGAAAATTCCCGATCCTCGGGGATAGGAGCCAAACCTCGTATATAGGGGGCGATTGCCCTCGTGCTTCACTTCGCCCAACATATCCACTTCCTCCAACCTCGGGGTGAAGGGGCATCCTATAAGGGGGGTTAGTAGTAACAACAGTTGAATATTCATACCCGACGGGTCAAGAATTCACAGGTATATGTACTTATTGAACTTGAGGATTCGTACCTTGAATAGTCGGGGGAGTCGTCCCTTGTGGCTGAGGTTGAGTTGCCCCTATCTGGGTTTCAGCTTGAGTAGATGCATAAGTTGAGTGGGGAGGTATCTCCACGGTGGACGAAATCATCTGAGTTGTTCCCGATGGTGTTCCTTCCGCCAGAGCTCTAGTTGTTCTCCGTGTTCTCGCCATGGTTGTTGTTGTGCTTTCCCACAGACGACGCCAAATGTTATGGATTAAAACTAATATATATAATTGCTGTATTTAATACTAAGGAACGTGAGCTTCAAGGCTCGATTTTGACTGCTCTTGTGTTTCGTGACTCAATCCGCCTTAACAAGATGCCTACGTACCTTGCTGATTGCCAAGGATCAAGTCAAAAAATGTAGTTCTGATTTGTGGGGTGAGGCCCCTTATATAGATGTGGGAGTCCTTGAATTGGACTTGGTATAGGAGACTTGGTGGTCAAGTCTCTGAATTAGGATAGACTTAGGAGTCCTAGGGAGTAGGAAGCTGATTCCTTATCCCATGAGGTTCCTTGGAGGCCAATCTACAAGGATTTATATCCTCACTAGGACTTATCTTAATAGCTATTTTTTTCCCTTATTTATTAATTATGAAATTAATAAATAATCAGGGTTTTTGGGCCTTCTTTGTTCCATCAGGCCTGATCTGGTCCATCAAGCCTGATCGACATGTTAACCTTTCTGGTCTGAATGTCATACATCTTCTTATGGGGCCTAGCAGCCCATACCTTGTACAATTAATGTAATATTTAATTATACAATCAGGATTTATTTATCCCTATCAGTAATCATAAATCTCGAATGTAACTCGAGTTATTCTTGTAAGTTCATTAGATTAGTTTTACTTTCAATCATGTAATGTAATTGAAGACTCAAGAAGGCTATCCAATGGAGGTGATACAAAGAAGAAAATGAGGCATACAAGAAGTCTAAACAAAGAAGAAGACTTATGTAATAAGTAGTTGTATTTATTTCCATCACCATATTAGATTGACCTTGATCTTTATCATAAGCTTCATCAAGATCACATAGGATGGGGCCATAACCAAACACATTTACTTTATTGCACTTTATATTTACTTGTTTATTTAATTTTATATATGAGATATATGCCTATGTTTACCATGCGATGATAGATTTAGGTGAACTTAAATCAATATAAGGCGTGCTCTAGAAAATCTAGAATAGGAATCGTTTCTTGCCTTAACAATAAATATTATGAATACGATCATGAGATTCTTGTGTTTATGAAACACGTAATTAAATATGAATTTTCAATATTGAGAGAAAGGATGATTCTATCAACAACAAATTTCTATCTGTAAGAAAGGGTTATTAAGTGACACCTCTTGACAATGCTCCCCTCGATCTGCGAATCATCTGATTATCGATTATTGATTTGAAATATTTAATTTAAAAGGAAGAATCTCTTTATAATATGATTATGATTGTAACATAATATAATCCCTCTAAAATTAAATAATATTAAGTAGTAATTGGCCAATGACACAACAGGCTTGTGTCGGTCAAAGCCTTCCAACATGGTAGAAAGTAGTTCTTATTTTTAAATCATTGTCGTTTCGTGCTATAGCCGAGGGCTTTGATTTCGAAATAAGAAATACTTGTCTATTACATAGAGATGTGTACATTGAATTAGAATTTAAAGGTCGTTACGTGCTACAGCCGTGGGCCGTTGGAGACTGATTCAATTGTACGAAATGTTGGGTTAGACTTGACTTAGAATATTGAGTTTGTCGTGCCACAGCCGTGACTCAATTATTCAAGTGGCTAAACTTATATTAGGGAATAACATAAGATGTAATTGACAAGAGTTGTCTGCCTATTGAACATCACATGACGTTTCGTGCCACAGCCGAGGTTGTGTGATGGAATGTAAGATCCCTATTCCCACTATCATTATGAATGCTTAATTTTCACTTAGGGGGTTAAAAAAATTAGATAAACTAGTGGGAGACACTTATGAATAAAGACCCGATTCATATAGTGTTTTGAAATGAAATTGAATATTTGCTAAGTGTTGTTATGTGTTCATTATTTACAGATTTATTATATACGTTATGTCTTCTGCACTATCACTCCGGAGTATACTAGATGCTCACAAGTTGACTGGTCCTAATTTTGCTGACTGGCTTCGAAACTTGAGAATTGGTCTCAGGGTTGAGAAGCTGGAATATGTGCTTGACTCACCTAAGCCTACTGAACCTGCTAGCGATGCACATAATGATGAACATGTTGTGTATCGTAAGTGGATAGATGATACAAATGTTGCTCAATGCATCATGCTCGCTTCCATGAACATTGAGCTATAGAAGCAACATGAGCATATGGATGTTCACACTATCTTTATGCATCTACAAGAGTTGTATGATGTCGCAGGGAGGACAGCTCGATATGAGATATCGAAGCAGCTGTTCGGTTGTAGGATGTCTGAGGGATCATCTGTGAATGACCATGTACTTAAGATGATCAATTTGATTGAACGTCTTGGACAACTTGGTTTTGCCATGGATGGGGAGCTGAGCCAAGACTTGGTATTGCAATCACTTCCGAGTTCGTTCTCGCAGTTTGTTGTGAACTTTCACATAAATAAGCTGGATGTCAGCCTGCCTGAACTCCACAACATATTGAAGACTGCGGAATCGAATTTTCCCCCTAAGAAGAGTTCTGTTCTTCTAATTGGTGAAGGTTCCAATCCTAAGAAAAATAAGAAGAACCCTTCCAAGAAGAAGAAAGTATGTGAGAAAAATCCGGTTCCACCAAAAGCTGAGGACCCCAAGAGCAAAGCTGTTTGCTTTCACTATAACAAGGTGGGGCACTGGAAGAGGAACTGCAAGGTTTACCTTGCAGAATTGAAGAAGAAGAAGGGTAGTGAGACTACCGCTTCTGATTCAGGTATGTTCATGATCGAAGTTAATATGTCACTAAGTCAAATTTCTACTTGGGTATTAGATACCGCCTGTGGTTCTCATATTTGCAATTCGTTGCAAGGACTAAAGGGAAGTAAGACTCTTGAAAAAGATGAGGTGATTCTACGTATGGGGCAATGGAGCAAGGGTTGCGGCCATATTTGTAGGATCATTTAGTTTACATATGCCTACGGGCAAGACTATTATTTTGAATAATTGTTATTACGTTCCCTCTATTGTGAGGAATATTGTTTCTATTCCTATGTTGGATGTGGATGGTTTTTCATTTATTATTAAGAATAATGAATTTTCTATACTTAGAGATAATGTTCTTTTTGGACGTGGCATTTTAAATAATGGTCTGTATGTATGTGACGTAGAACATGATTTACTTCAGATTGAACAAACTAATAAAAGAAAACGAGATGATGAAAATCTGACCTATTTATGGCACTGTAGGCTAGGTCATATTAATGAAAATAGACTGCGGACATTGCATAAGGAAGAGTTACTTGACCCCTTTGATTTTGAATCATATCCTACATGCGAGTCTTGTCTATTGGGTAAAATGACCAAATCTCCATTTAGTGGACATGGAGAGAGGGCTGCAGATTTGCTAGGATTGGTACACACAGATGTATGTGGACCTATGTCTACGCAAGCCATGGGTGGATTTTCATACTTCATTGCTTTCATAGATGATCGATCTAGATTCAGATATGTGCATTTGATGAAACACAAGTCTGAAGCCTTTGAAAAGTTCAAAGAATATAAGTATGAAGTAGAGAAACAAACCAAACATAGTATTATAACTCTTCGACCAGATCGAGGTGGTGAATACTTGAATGGAGAGTTTTTAGCTTATCTCAAAGAAAATGGTATAGTCTCCCAGTGGACTCCTCCATATACTCCACAGTTGAATGGGGTATCTGAAAGGAGAAATCGAACTTTGTTAGACATGGTTCGGTCCATGATGAGCTATGCGAATCTTCCAGTATTCCTGTGGGGTTATGCATTGGAAACCTCAACATATTTACTGAATAAGGTGCCTTCCAAATCTGTTCCTCAAACTCCATATGAGATATGGAAAGAAAGGAAACCGAGTCTTAAACACGTTAAGATTTGGGGATGGCTTATGTCAAGAAAGTTAACCCAAATAAGTTGGAATCTCTATCCGTAAAATGTAATTTTGTGGGATATCCTAAAGAGACTTTAGGGTATTACTTTTACACCGATCATAGGGTGTTTGTCTCCAGACATGCTACCTTCTTGGAAAAATAGTTTATCTTTGAAGGAAACAGTGGGAGAAAAATTGAACTTGATGAAGTTCAAGAAGCACAAATTACTACGGATCAAGTGGAAATACCTGTTCAGACTGAACAACCTTCTGTGGAACAGCCCATTCGTAGGTCAGGGAGAGTGTCTCGCCAACCTGAGAGGTATTATGGCCTTGTCATTGAGAATGACAATGAGTTGTCAATCATTGATGATGACGACCCTGTGACCTATAATAAGGCTATGAGTAGTGTTGACTCAGAGAAATGGCAAAGTGCCATGAAATCCGAAATGGAATCTATGTATACCAACCAAGTATGGACTCTGGTTGAGACGCCTGAAGGTGTTAAGCCTATTGGGTGCAAGTGGGTATACAAAAGAAAGATTGGAGTAGATGGCCAGGTGGAGACCTATAAGGCCAGGCTCGTGGCAAAAGGATTTAGACAAAGGCAAGGGATTGACTTTGATGAAACTTTCTCGCCTGTAGCCCTGTTAAAATCAATTCAGATTTTGCTTGCGATTGCTACTTACTACGACTATGAGATCTGGTAAATGGACGTGAAAACGCCCTTCCTCAATGGGAAACTTGAAGAGGAAGTGTATATGACACAGCTAGAGGGTTTTCTTTCCAAGGGAAATGGACACCTAGTGTGTAAGATGCTACGAACCATATATGGTTTAAAGCAAGCTTCTCGTAGATGGAACATCCGTTTTGATAAGACAATCAAAGAGTTTGGTTTTATCAAAAACATAGTTGAACCATGTGTCTACAAGAAGGTTAGTGGGAGCGCGGTAATATTTCTTGTATTGTATGTGGATGACATACTTCTTATAAGAAATGTTTTGCGACGCTTTTATCTGATTAGGGAGATTGTTGAAAGAGGAGAAGTCAGCGTCAAGAGAGTTGACACACATAACAACATAGCAGACCCTTTAACAAAGCCACTTTCTCAAAGTCACTTTGATCGTCATAAAGACAAGATGGGTATTAGATACCAGAGTGATTGGCTTTAGTACAAGTAGGAGATTGAAAGAGATATGTCCTAAGTTCAATCATGTATGATGATTTAGGAATAACTTTTATATAATCTGTTTTGATTTCATTGATATTAATAAAAGACTTGTTTTGTTTCTTTATTGCGGGCTCTATCTATTTAAATGTTTAAATAAGATATACCACAGTTTCGAGTAAAGCTTTTTATGGATTGTGATGAGATCATAATAATGAGACCTAAAAGATGATAACTCTAAACTTAAATAGTTCCTGGTCATAGGATTACTAACTGGTAATTAGTAATCCGCAAGGATCGGTACATACTATGCTTGCTTCATTATGAAGGATGTCTGTTCTCATAGACATTTGTGTGGTGATACTATAGCTAGTATGTAGGTGCTTATTATAGAATAAGTTCACTGAACATGACTCACACAGCTGAACAACTGATGGAGTTCACTCACGTGTCAGCAGTTGTTCACATAGTGATAGTTGTACAAGTATCCTTAGACTTGAGGTCATCATAGTCATCTTGTGTACACTGAACTATGCTTTGGTTTAGTTCTTAGTCTCCAGAGACAATTATAAGGGATCTACTGGGTATAGGAATTTGTTCACGAAGATAGTGTATGATCAATAAAGGATCTACCCCTTCCAGTGAAGAAAGAGAATGTTCAATGCTGATCCACTTATGTTAGTTCAGGAATCTCTAGCCAGAGTGAATGAAATTAAAAAGGAGTTTCTAATTAACATTAAATAGAACTAAGCATAGTGAATGGGAAAGCAAGTGATTAAATAAGATAGGCTTGACACAAGTTCCATGCCTTTTATTTAATCGTGATATTGCAGGGTAGAAGGAATTAATTGTACGGTAACTACTCACTGAATAGGTTTTTGGTATTCTAAGCAGTGAATTCATATTATCCGGATAGTCGCGATATGCTGAGAAGTATCCCTCACGATGTAGAATAAATATGATTAATTAATTAATCATATTTAATGAATTAGAGAATTTATATAAATAATGATAAAATAGTTTTATTATTATTTATTTCTACTACCGGCTTAATATTGAACCTACAGGGTCACACCATAAAAGAGAATGATTTAATGGTGGAGGAATTAATTAATAATGGCTGATAATTATTTATTTATGAAATAAATAATTAATTGGCAAATTTAATAATTGATTAAATGAGATTTAATTGATTATAAATTAATTAAAAAAAGGTTTTTAATATTATTAATTAAGAATTTAATTTTTGGAAATTAAATCAAGAGAGATAATTATTTCTAAAGTGTTTAGAAAAAGTATTAATAATTAAAAAGTGTTTTAATTATTAATGAGAATAATAAAGGGTTAATAATAATAATATTTTATGAAAAAATTTCAGCTGAAAATTTTGCCTATAAATATACTATTATAAACCCTATTTTTGCCTCAACCTAAAAATTTTACAAAACCCTAATTCTCTCCACCTCCTCCTTCTCCATTACATCGTTTTCTTGGTGGATACCGGTGGAGTGCTTCACACTTGAGGAGCAGCTGCTAGGGATCTCCGCTCATCGTTCTTGGATCGCTATTAAAGACCTCCATCTTTCCATTGACGTAAAGCTTCTTAAGGTAAACATACTGAACTAAGAATTAAATATTATTTTTCGCATGGATCCTGCAGAGGGTTTCGGTTTTTTTTAAGATTTAAATTTACGTTTTCGTTGCGTTTATATGCTAAAAACCCTTCAGTTATGATGTGACTCTTTGTCGGAATAACGAAGAGTCTGGTGGGACGCCACCTAATCATGTTCTGTATGCCATATAGTATGAAAGACTGGCCATCTTGAGTACAAATATGTTTATCTCACTCATATCTAAATCATTATTCATTCTTTCTTCTTCAATTACAATTTATTGATTTATGGATCCATCTGATTGTTTCCTTGCACTATTATTCTTTACAAAAGGTTTACAATCAGAATTATATACACAAATTCCCTTATTGTGTAAGGTCTATTTTTTGAGTGTTTTAAAAAAAAGTGAAATGATCCCTTGTAGCAGATGGAGTTACATGTTGAGTATGAATAATTCAAGCCAATAAATGGTGGATATTTACGTGCAAAGAAAAATCATTATGCCAATAACGTGGTTGTTACAAAGACATCAAATCAAAAGTGGAAATCTGTATACATGATACATTTCAAGTCTGAGATTTTGGCGTAAATTGGAGTAGTTAGTGAACCATATGAGGTAAACTAACCATAGAAATAAGAAAGTAAAGATGCGTATACCGGATAAGGCAAATGATTGATGGGATAGCAGAAGTGAATGAAGATATTCTTGATAATAACCAGACAATCAATTGATATATTGTGAAGGTGAAGCATACCTCAATCATGTGGGAGATATTTATCATGAAGGTTCAAGATTGAAGAAATTCTAGTTTCGAATAAACTTCGAGTGTGTTCCTCAAGGAATGGTCGGGCTTTCCCACTCAAATAAGTGAGTTATAGTAAATTTGATGCTCATAATTGAGCTAGTGAAGAAGGTTCAGTTTGGAAAGACATAAGTGGAAATGAAGATATGGTGATTCAACTGCGAAATTCTTTAAAAAGTAATGCTTTAAAACCAATGGAATTCTTTCACAAGAATATGATAGTGTTGGTTGAGATCATGTGTTGGTTATCAGAAGTTGAACAAGTTAATTAGTAAGAACAAGTGTATATTGTCAGGGATAGATGAATTGTCAATCAGAGAGCTTGAATTGAAACATGGACTAGAAGAATTCTAGAATAATTTGTAATTGTATTCATTAGTGATATTCTGTTATAATCAGAAGAAATGAGAAAAGGTATAGTATAATAAGAAATAGTTCACTGTAATCTTAAGTTGAACTAAAAATATGGGTTGTAATGGTTAATATTATATGTGGTGGTGAAATGGTGAGTTTAGAAGGTGGAAGTTGATTGGTATACTTGTGGGTTGATTGTTGGTTGTTTGGTTGATTGTTGGTGTCGGCTTGAGTCCGACTGGTAGTCAATAATATAAAGGGGATGCTGCCCAAATTTTCGAAAAATACCCTACTTTTAAAGATAGAGAGTATACTTCCGTGTGTTATTGACATTCCTGTTGATACTCCAAATAATTATGATCTCGGTTCTTGAAAGAGGTTGTTATAGTTAATCCGACTATATATAATTGGTCTTTGATTTCATTTAGCTAGTCATCACTTGGTGCAATTGATCAATTAAGTGAGTTAATTGGTTAATTTTACCAATTAATGGTCAGTTAAATGGAAATCGATTCCAATTAGACTAAGTCAAATTTTTATGTGATTTTCAAATCCGAAATCAAAGTAATGAGGAATTTGGGGAAAGTAAGGACACCAGTAGAATTCAGAAATTGTTGTAAGTGTGTAAGGCTTTACTTAGATGAATATGCCCTTTGTAATGGAGAAGAGAAAAAAAGTTATGTAATATCCGGGATATATCGTGTAAGTATTTTGCTAATAAATAATTAATATATGTGTTCAATATCTGTTCTGTGAATTAATTGTTAAGTGTTAAATATGTTTGGATATTTTAAAAATATTATTAATTGAGTATTTTAATTTTTATATGCCCAAAATAAAATATAGATAATTGTCATATCTTCCTAAATATTTTTATGTTGATTTATGAATTTATAAGGATCATATGAAATTTATAAAATCTTTTTCCGGGTATTTAAAATCTATTTTATAACAACGGGAACCAACCGACGTCATCCGTTGTTACGTTTTTGGAACCCGAAACTCTTCCGGGAACTCCTCCTAACCTAATTGTAATATTTCGAGCATATTCTATGTTTTGACTTTTTCGATCTGGCATACGGTTTGTCTTGCGCGGGTCCCGGCGCAACATTTTCGATACAATATTCGTTTCGGTAAATCAATAAAACTCGTATTTTCGAGAAACGGGAGCTTTTTATTAAACTATCCCAATTATCACCTCATAATACGTGTAACCAGGCGCTGAGACCAAGACCGTAGTACAAATTGTACTGATCTGGATAATTATCCCGAAAACCGGTACCGTTTGGATCAGTTTTTATCAATAAACGTACCGTTTTATATCTGGAATGATCCAACGGGATACAAATTTTCCGTAATTATAAAAAGCCTTTACCGTATTTTATTTCGTACCAGAAATCATTTGCAAACAGTATTTACAGAGTTTTTATAGAGAAAATACTATAATTATAAACTGTTCTTCGTAATCAAATACAAATTCAGAGGCGTTACCGATATCGGATTAAGGTGTGCCTATACTCGAATCAAAGACTGAAAAATTTCCTATCTGATTCAGCCATCAATTTCAACCCAGAATCAAAGATTATTTTCCTATAAACTGTTTTATATTCGAATTATTAAGAAATAAAATTATGAATTTGGTTCGAGTTATTGTTTGGATAATTTGATGCTTGCATGTTGTAGATCTTTTCTTCCTGATCATTTTGGTATGTCATATGATCGATTTGGAGTTCAATAACATGTTCAAATTAGGGTTTGATTCTCGAATTGTATAATTAGGGTTTATATTCGTTTGAATGTTCTTGATTAAAATTGGGGGTTTCTTAATTAGGGATTATCAGATGTTCTAAAGGGGTGAGTTTTGTTCCCCTTGAAATTTGCAATTTATTCATATATAGCATGCTATCAGACGATTCCTAGATTGAACGGAGTTGTCGTTTGAAGTTTCGCCGGATTTTATATAAACTCTCCGGCGGGGAGTTTTTGTTTCGATCGTTTCGATCGATTTCGGATATGTTTGCAGATTTGGTTTACATAATTGAATTGCACGTGGTTTATTCTTGAATTCTGGAGTGTTTCACAGCCACTCGAGGCCTTTGTCACGTTTCCGGTGAGCTCGGTGTCGCCGGAAATGGCGATGCCGGCGACATGGTGAAGAAGGTGGTCAAACTACAGTTTAACCCCTGTAGTTTGATCAACCTTACAGTTTAGTCCCTGTATTTTTATAAGTTTTAAAAATAAGATTTCTGTTTACAAAACTTGTAAAAATAGTATTTCTGTTTTATTAATTTTCAATAATAGGATTTCTTTTATTAAAAATCATTTTAAAAATTGTTTTTAATTTCCAAAAAATTCCAATAATTATTATTTTAGTTCCAAAAATTATTTTCAATTCAAAAATAAATTTGAATTAATTAGTTAATTAATTTCAGTTATTTTTTAATTCATTAATTGGTCAATTAATTCGAAAATTAATTGATTAATTAACTTAATTAATTATTAATTGATTTTAATTAATTATTTAATTAGATTTAATTATTTAAAAATGATTTGAAAATTCCGAAAAATAGTTTCGAGCTTTAAAATATTATTTAAAATTATTTCCAAGGCTCGATAATTATTATAAAATTGTTTCAAAGCTAGAATTGGCCAACCGAACCCTGTTTATTATTCCGAAATTGATCCAACGACCCGTTTTAGTTCCAAAAAATGTTTTAAAAATCATTTTAAATATCCGAAAGCCTATTTATGACCCGAGACTTCTTTATAAATGAAATAGCAGCGATTATGTGACGTGTTATGTGTTATATGTGACTTGTTGGTTAACTTTCGGTCTATATATCCGATGTTTACTTGTTTATTGCATAACTTTCAATCCGTTAATCGGATTTGGGTAAAACGAAGGGTAGATAGAAGTATGTGTCGAATAGAATCGTATGAGTTAAATTTTGATAGATGCTTATGATATGTGAGCAGAAGAGGCAAGGCGTAGGGAAGGGAAACAGATAGTCAAGGAGTAAGACAGTGGTGATTGAGAGCTAGTGCAGTGTAATAAGCTAGTACTAGGCAAGTGTTCTGAACTTTCTCGAGATATTGTATTGATTGATATTGTTGTTTTACATTGCAAGTTCTTTGAAGCACTGAACCCTAAACCTTGATTCCAGTTATTGATCTTGAGTCGTAAACCTGATTCTTTCTAGACCATTGATTGTTGTATACCCAGATACGAACCCCAAATATACAATACTACTCCACAAATACATGCAAACTAAATATTAAACACTGAAGCAAATTGCTTACACATTTAAACCATTGTATCTTATGCTTTGAAAGACCAAATCCTTGGAACCCTGAAATGTTGATTCTTTTGTTATCCAATTCTTTTACTACATAACAGCCAAGCTTTGGAAATGCCATATTGATCCTTATGCGGATTGGAACTATTTTCATTATTGAACGTCCATTGTTGTTAATGATCCTGTTCATGGTTTATTACTGTTTATTCTGTTATTATGGTAGAATTGGATTGTTTTTATAAAATTGTGGACCAGATTCGTGGTCAGACCATATAATGGTCAAGTTAGGCCAATCTGTGCCTTGGATCCAGTTGTTAGAGTAGTGTTGTGTGCTTTGCTCGGGGTTAGTGCGTGACTGATCAGCAGCCTAACCTTGGTTTTTAAAATGAAAATATAATATCCAATTCTAAATCATAATCCATTGTTCACTTGATATCATAACCATATTTACCTGATGATCATTATTCTCAGTTTTGTCATTGTGACTTGCTGAGCTAGTTAGCTCATTTGTGCAATATTGGTTATGTTCTTTTCCACTCAAGAAGGAACCGGTTGGTACCGAGGATCCCCAGTCCAGCGCGAGAGCTAGGGGTTCAGGTTGATCGAGCTAAGCTAGTAGGCTTCTTTTGGGATAATTTGAGTTTGTAAAAGTTTGTAATAATATTTAATACTCAGCTCTGAGTTTGGAATAGTTGGGATTTGAACGTTTGTAATATAAGTAGGTGTGTTTTGCTTGTGTGCATGCGGTCCGTGGTAGTTGGTAAGTAGGGTCACTGCATATTATTATTATCTTTATCATTGTGATAAGCAGGTTATTAATAAGGTGTGTGTGGACCCCAAACTTCTGACCCGGGTTTGGAAGGCGCCACAGGTTTGGTATCAGAGCTACACTGACACAAGCCTAGGTTGACGGGAATGGGTAGAGGGTTAGGATTAGAAGTAAGTAATAGAAAGATAGAACGTCGAGAGGTTGAGTACTTCGGTATATCAGGTATTAGTATGATTCGCGTCGTAGTTCGAGATTCTTATATTGCGATATAATTTCAGATAGCAGCGATGGCCGACTCTTTTATCCCCGTATCAGCTGATCACTCAGAGCCTTCAGTTGGAGTACCGTCTTCGGATCTATGTCCTGTTGTTCCACCAGTGTTGGCTATACTACCTCCACCTGTGTTGCAGCCCGTACCATTACAGGTTATTCCACCTCTAGGCATGAGGCCACCTATTAGAGGACCCTCGCCTGCTGATTCACGCTTTACTAGTCACTCAGTTTCAGGAGTACCTTTCCAGTTCTCTTCCTATCCTGTCCCATATAATTAGTTTGAGGCTTTCCTTATGGAGCAGCGATTCCTACAGGGTCAGATTCAGGAGTTACTACATATTATGCGTAACAGAGAGGTTGGGAGTGCTGAGAGGCGACTCAGAGAGAGGCTCCAGGCGTTTCGTAGAGCAGCTGCAGTAAGGATTGCTGAGGCTACACATGAGGACATCACCCCTGATTTCCTAGTGGAGTGGGCTAAGTGGGTTCTAGAGGAGCTTGAGGAGATTGGAGGTCCAGACTTGCCATGAGTTAGAGATCCAGAGATACTGAGCAATATTGTGATGGTTATGTAGTATGTACAGTAGTGTGTAGTGTGTATCAGTAGACTTTTGAGTTGTATTTATAGACTAGCTATGCTGACTAGTGAGTAGGTTGTTGTACCCTTTTTGCTTTTACTTTCGAAGCGTCTTTACACTTGTACTACCCAAAACTTTTGATCTATATATATCAACACATTTCCTTTCCATTATTGTCATTCATTTTACTGCACCTGTTTTACTTTACCTTATTTATTGCACCAGTTATACCCATGTGATACCATGTATCCTGTTTTCCATAACTGTTTATATTCTGTAAAGAAGCATGCAATCTACTTAGTTATAACTATTTTCAAAAAAGAAATATTTTTGCTTTACAAAACTTTTCTTTTCTGCAAAGAATTTGGTTTAAAAGCTAAATAAGTTGTTTGATTCTTTACAAAAAATGCCTCCCAGAAGAAATACCCGCACCAACACCCAGAATGAAGAAACCAACAACAACAATAATAACAACCAAGATGATACAAATCAGAATGCAAACCCAGGACCCATAGACCCAACAATAGCCCAGATTCTTCAAATCTTGGCCCAACAAACAGTTCACCTGGCACAACAACAACAAAAACAGACCAATCCCCAGGTAACTTTTAAAACTTTTCAGGCAATAAACCCACCAGAATTCAAGGGTTCCTTAGAACCGATTGAAGCAAATGTTTGGTTAAAGGAGATAGAGAAGGCATTTGCCTTAGTAAAAGTAAAGGACGAACAGAAGGTTGAGTTTACAAGTTATTATTTGAAGAATGAGGCCACCTATTGGTGGGAGATGGTGAAGACATTGGAAGGTACAGATGTTATTACTTGGGAGAGGTTTAAGGAGTTGTTTTTAGAAAAGTATTTCCCTCAGTTTGTCCAAGATCAGATGGAGTTGAAGTTTTTAGAACTAAAGCAAGGAAACATGTCGGTGACAGATTATGAGAGCAAGTTTGAGGAATTGTCAAGGTATGTGCCGTCGTATATGGATACTGACAGGAAGAAGGCTAAAAGATTCCAGCAAGGTTTAAAACTATGGATCAGAGGGAAGGTAGCCATTTTTGAATTAGATACTTACGTAGGAGTTGTACAGAAGGCTATGATCGCAGAGACAGAGAGTAAGATGTCACAGAAGGAGAAAGAAAGCAAGAAAAGGAAATTTGAAGGGAATGAAGGTCAGTCACAACCAGGGAAGTTTCCAAATTTTAAGAAGGGCAAGTTTCAGCCAGGAAGGAATTTTAATTTCAGGAGACAAAATGCAAGCGACGGAAGCCAGGGCAACCGTCCAGTTAATGTGAATCAGCCAAATCAGTTGAGATTAACTTTTCCAGATTGTCAAGTATGTGGGAAGAAGCATGGGGGAATTTGTAATAAGTTGAATGTAGTTTGTTTCAAGTGCAATCAGAAAGGGCACTATTCGAGGGAGTGCCGAAATCATCCATCAAAAGAACCAGCAAGTAAGGATCAGCCTATCCGCAATCCAGCAGTGAAGGTTCCGGCCATTAGATTTACGTGCTTTAAATGTGGAAAGCCCAGATATATATCCAGGGATTGCAAGATAACAGCCCCAGTCAGTAATGCATTAAGGATTATGGGATCTACCCCAGCAGTAAATGAGACTCCAAGGGCTAGAGTTTTTGACATGTCTGTGAAGGATGCTATCCAGGATACGGATGTCGTGGCAGGTACGCTTAATGTGAATTCTTTATGTGCCAAAGTTTTAATAGATTCGGGAGCAACTCGATCGTTTGTTTCACAAGATTTTGTTAGTAAGTTAAATTGTCCAATTGAGTATTTAAATGAAATAATGACTGTGGAATTGGCAAATCAAGAATGAATATCTGTTAATCAAGTTTATGGGAATTGTGAGATTGAGATTTCTGGTAGTAATTTTTGTGTAGATTTGATACCATTTAAGTTGGGAGAATTTGACGTTATCTTAGGAATGGATTGGTTATCTAAGCACGATGCCCAGATAGATTGTCAAAATAAGAAGGTAATGATGAAGACGCCAGACGAAAGAATAGTAACGTTCAAGGGCCAGAAACAAGTAAAGAAATTCTTAACGATGATTCAAGCCAAGAAGTTACTACGGTAAGGATGCGAACATTTCGTGGCATATGTGATTGATAGGAGTCAGGAGCCAACGAAACTTGAAGATATTCCAGTAGTGAATGAATTTCCAGACGTGTTTCCCGACGAGTTACCAGGACTTCCTCCAGATAGAGAAATTGAGTTTGCAATCGACTTAGCGCCTGGAACAGAACCGGTATCCAAGGCCCCGTACAGAATGGCGCCCGTTGAAATGAAAGAGCTAGTGAAGCAATTGCAAGAATTATTAGAGAAAGGAGTAATCAGACCCAGTATATCCCCGTGGGGAGCCCCAGTATTATTTGTCAAGAAGAAAGATGGAAGCATGAGACTGTGCATCGACTATAGGGAGCTCAACAAGCTTACAATCAAGAACAAGTATCCGTTACCCAGAATTGATGATTTGTTTGATCAACTGAAGGGAGCGAAGTATTTCTCCAAGATTGATTTAAGATCGGGATATCATCAACTGAAGATTAAGCCAGAAGATTTACCAAAGACAGCTTTCAGAACAAGGTATGGACATTATGAATTTTTAGTAATGTCTTTTGGATTGACCAATGCCCCGACAGCATTTATAGACCTGATGAATAGAATTTTCAAGGAGTATCTGGACAAGTTCATTATTGTGTTTATAGACGATATTTTAATTTATTCAAAGGCGGAAGGGGATCATGCGGAACATTTGAGAACAAATTTGGAGATTTTAAGAAAAAAGAAGTTATATGCTAAATTCTCGAAGTGTGAGTTTTGGCTACAGGAAGTTCAGTTCTTAGGACACATAGTCAGTAATGAAGGGATCAAAGTGGATCCAGCAAAGATCGAGGCAATTACAAACTGGGAGAGACCGAGAACACCCACCGAGGTAAGAAGTTTCTTGGGATTAACAGGATATTATCGTCGATTCGTTCAAAAATTTTCAAGGATTGCAACACCATTGATAAAGCTTACACGGAAGAATGAAAAGTTTATATAGAACGACGAGAGCGAAGAAAGTTTTCAAAAATTGAAGCAATGATTAATCACATCACCTATTTTGTCACTTCCAGACGATCAAGGGAATTTTGTAATTTATAGCGATGCTTCTCACAAAGGACTAGGATGTGTTCTAATACAGCACGATAAGGTGATTGCGTATGCGTCAAGGCAATTGAAACCACACGAACAGAAATATCCTACTCATGATTTGGAGCTAGCAGCCATAGTTTTTGCTTTGAATATTTGGAGACATTATCTGTATGGAGAAAAGTGCGAGATTTTCACGGATCACAAAAGCTTAAAGTACATATTCACACAGAAGGAACTTAATATGAGGCAAAGGAGATGGTTAGAATTGATCAAGGATTACGACTATTCGATTAATTATCATCCCGGTAAAGCGAACGTTGTAGCAGACGCGTTAAGTCGGAAGGAAAAGTTAAATGTGTTATCAATACCTGAAGAGATATATAAGGAATTTCAGAAACTGGAATTGGAGATTAAAGTTTGCAGGCCTAATGAAGCAAAAGTGTACAATATGACTTTTCAGCCGGAGTTGCTAGAGAAAATAAAGAAGTGTTAGGAAGATGTAATGGATCAAGATATAAATCGTTTGGTAGGTGAGGAATTGTACACACAGAAGGATGATCAAGGTATTCTTAGGTTTTCTTCAAGAATGTGGATTCCACCGGTGACGGAGCTGAAGAATGAAATTTTACAGGAAGCACATAATTCGAGGTATGCAATCCATCCAGGGAGTACCAAAATATACCGAGATTTAAAGGAGAATTATTGGTGGCCAGATATGAAGAGGGAGATTGCGGAATGGGTTAGCAGATGTTATACATGTCAGAGAGTTAAAGCAGATGATCAGAGACCAAGTGGATTGCTACAGCCATTAAAGATTCCAGAGTGGAAGTGGGAACATATTGCCATGGATTTTATAGTTGGATTACCAATGACAAGGGCTAATCATGATGCCATTTGGGTTATAGTGGATAGACTTACCAAGTCAGCTCATTTTCTGCCTATAAATGAAATATTTTCACTCGACAAATTGGTCCATATGTACCTGAAGGAAATTGTAGTTCGTCATGGAGTTCCCGTGTCTATCGTATCTGATCGAGACCCAAATTTTTTTTCAAGATTTTGGAAAAGTTTTCAAGAATGTTTGGGAACGAGATTAAATATGAGTACGGCTTATCACCCACAGACGGACGGCCAAAGTGAAAGAATGATCCAGACAATTGAGGACATGTTACGTGTTTGTGCTATTGATTTCAAAGGAAGTTGGGACGAACATTTACCTCTGATAGAATTTTCTTATAACAACAGTTATCATGCCAGTATTGTGATGCCACCCTATAAAGCCCTTTATGGACGCAAATGTAGATCTCCGGTATATTGGGACGAGGTAGGAGAACGTAAAATACTTGGACCTGAATTGGTGCAGCAGACAAAGGAAGTTGTTAAAGTAATCCAGAAAAGATTAATAGCAGCACAAGACCGTCAAAGGAAATATGCAGACCAGTCAAGGAAAGACATGGAATTCGAAGAATGAAACTTGGTATTACTAAAAGTATCACCGTGGAAGGGACTAACGAGGTTTGGAAAGAAAGGAAAGCTGAGCCCAAGATATGTCGGACCTTTTGAGATTCTAAAGCGTGTTGGCAAAGTAGCTTACGAATTGGCATTACCTCCGCACATGGAGCACATTCACAATGTTTTTCACGTATTAATGCTTAAGAAATATAATCCAGACTCCAGGCATGTAATAGAATATGAGCCAATAGAGCTTCAGGCAGATTTGTCATATGTAGAGAGTCCGATAGAGATTTTAGAGGAAAGAGAAAAGGTATTAAAAAATAAAGTGGTAAAGCTAGTAAGAGTATTATGGAGAAACCCAAAGGTTGAAGAGTCAACCTGGGAATTGGAAAGTGATATGAGAGAAAAGTACCCTCATTTATTTTCTTAGGAAATTCTGAGGACAGAATCCTTTTAAGGGGGGAAGGATGTAATATCCGGGATATATCGTGTAAGTATTTTGCTAATAAATAATTAATATATGTGTTCAGTATCTGTTTTGTGAATTAATTGTTAAGTGTTAAATATGTTTGGATATTTAAAAATATTATTAATTGAGTATTTTAATTTTTATTTGTCCAAAATAAAATATAGATAATTGTCATATCTTCCTAATTATTTTTATGTTGATTTATGAATTTATAAGGATCATATGAAATTTATAAAATCTTTTCCCGGGTATTTAAAATCTATTTTATAACAACGGGAACCAACCAATGTCATCCATTATTACGTTTTTGGAACCCGAAACTCTTCGGGGAACTCCTTCCTAACCTAATTCTAATATTCCGAGCATATTCCATGTTTTGACTTTTTCGATCCGGCGTACGGTTTGTCCTGCGCGGGTCCCGGCACAACATTTTCGATACAATATTCGTTTCGGTAAATCAATAAAACTCTTATTTTCGAGAAATGGGAGCTTTTTATTAAACTATCCCAATTATCACCTCGTAATACGTGTAACCAGGCACTGAGACCAAGACCGCAATACAAATTGTACTGATCTGGGTAATTATCTCGAAAATCGGTACCCTTTGGATCAGTTTTTATCAATAAACGTACCGTTTTATATCTGAAATGATCCAACGGGATACTAATTTTTCGTAATTATAAATAGCCTTTACCGTATTTTATTTCGTACCAGAAATCATTTGCAAACAGTATTTACAGAGTTTTTACAGAGAAAATACTATAATTATAAACTGTTCTTCGTAATCATATACAAATTCGGAGGCGTTACCGATATCGGATTAAGGCGTGCCTATACTCGAATCAAAGCCTGAAAAATTTCCTATCTGATTCAGCCATCAATTTCAACCCAGAATCAAAGGTTATTTTCCTATAAACTATTTTATATTCGAATTATTAAGAAATAAAATTATGAATTTTGTTCGAGTTATTGTTTTGATGATTTGATGCTTGCATGTTGTAGATCTTTTCTTCTTGATCATTTTGGTATGTCATATGATCGATTTGGAGTTCAATAACATGTTCAAATTAGGGTTTGATTCTCGAATTGTATAATTAGGGTTTATATTCGTTTGAATGTTCTTGATTAAAATTGGGGGTTTCTTAATTAGGGATTATCAGATGTTCTAAAGGGGTGGGTTTTGTTCCCCTTAAAATTTGCAATTTATTCATATATTGCACGCTATAAGATGATTCCTAGATTGAACGGAGTTGTCGTTTGAAGTTTCGCCGGATTTTATATAAACTCGCCGGCGGGGAGTTTTTGTTTTGATCGTTTCGATCGATTTCGGATATGTTTGCAGATTTGGTTTACATAATTGAATTGCCCATGGTTTATTCTTGAATTCTGGAGTGTTTCACTGCCACTCGAGGCCTCTGTCACGTTTCCGGTGAGCTCGGTGAAGGTGGTCAAACTACAGTTTGACCCCTGTAGTTTGATCAACCTTACAGTTTAGTCCCTGTATTTTTATAAGTTTTAAAAATAAGATTTCTGTTTACAAAACTTGTAAAAATAGTATTTCTGTTTTATTAATTTTCAACAATAGGATTTCTTTTATTAAAAATCATTTTAAAATTGTTTTTAATTTCCAAAAAATTCCAATAATTATTATTTTAGTTCCAAAAATTATTTTCAATTCAAAAATAAATCTGAATTAATTAGTTAATTAATTTCAGTTAATTTTTAATTGATTAATTGGTCAATTAATTCAAAAATTAATTGATTAATTGACTTAATTAATTATTAATTGTAACGCCTAGGAAATATTATGTAATTATTTTTATCAATAAATAATTATTATGTGATTTTTATGGGAATTTTGGTGAATTATTTGATAACTGATATTAATATTTGGATGTTTACTTCTAATGAAAATGTGAATATTTTAACTTCCAATTATCCAGAATTAAATCTAGATAATTTTTGGTATTTTTCTGGTAATTTTTGGATAATCATATGATTTTATAAGGATTTATAGAATTATCAATGATTATTTTTGCATAATTATAAAATAACTTTTTAGAATCAGAAATTGTCCCACTTCAATCGTTTTTGCGTTTTACAACCCGAAACTCTTCCGAAAGCTCCTTCCTAACCTAATCTGATAATTTTGAACACTTTTCATGTTTTGACTTTTTCGATCCGGGGTACGGTTTGACCTGTACGAGTCCTGGTGTGAAATTTCCGATACGCAAATCATTTTATAGATTGATAAAAATCTGTATTTTAAAAAGGCGAGATATTATTACCTAATTTTCGTATAAAGTATTTTATAAGAGTCTCTGTTTTGATAATTATCCAATTCTGGTATTAAAATCGTATCGTCTTTTAGTTACTTAGCGGCTAAGTAACCCATTTGCGGAACCGATTTGTAAATGTAATTATCAAATTATTAACTAAATAAAATGTGTGATGGTCTGTCAGCGATGTGTTGTTGTATTACTAATTGTTTGTGAATTATTGGATGCAGAGATTAATTTTGTAATTAAATATCGAGCTGTATGGATTTAATTCATTTTTAAAGTAATTTTATTGAATATTTGCTAAAATTATCTCTAAAATTATTTTTGTTGCTTTATAATTTTATTTATTATTTTAGGGGTTTATAAAAATTTAGAAATCAATATTTTATTTATTAATTATCTTTAAATGATTTTCTGACTCCCTTTAATTGTAAAATCAGTATTTAATTCTAGAATGCTTCAAAAATTATGAAAATTTTATTTTATAAAGTTTGGAATATTTAAAGAATTTTAAAATTATTTTAAAAATATTCTGGCTTGTATTTAATCGCTCGTGTATTCATTAGAACTGTAAAATACGGGTCAAATGCTCGTTTCAAAAATAATTTTTAAAATTATAAAAATTTTACGATGATTAACTTTAATTATCTCGAGAATTTTTAAATAGGTTCGGATAAATTTCAAATTATTATTACTCGTAGAGTATTTATTTACAGGCCGTTAATTGCGGTTCGAACCAGGATTTCAACAAAAGGAAAAAAAATAAAAATAAAAACACACACACACGAGTGCACCCCTGTGACCATTTCTCCCACCGCCTCTCTCCTAGTTTCTTCTTTGCCGATTTCTTTTGCTCTCTCGAGCAATCTCTCTTTACTCCCTTTCTCTCAAATCTCTCCCTCACCTCTATTCTTCACTTTGTTCGCTGTGCTCTCTCTCGGTAATTCCTCTGTACTATTGTTCCCTTATTTCGTTGCCGCCCTCTCCGATTTTCGGCGAGGGAGTGGTGGCGCGAGTACCTGTTTGTGGCTGTTATGTGTGTGGTTGCGTGTGTTTGTCTCGTGTCTATTTGTTCCTGTTGCGCCTGTTTCCCCGCCTGTAAGGTTCGGTTGTGGCTGCGGTTGTTGCTGTCTTCTCTTCCCTGTTCTGGTGGTTTCGTCACCGCTGCCGCGCGTGTTGGTAGCGGGACTGTTAGATATATTTGATAATGTCATGGCTAATATGTTTTATGTTTAGCTTTCAGATCTTACGTGAACAGGATAAATCAGTACTTAACTGTTGATCAGTACTTATACTGGAAGTCAGGACTTAAGGATATCAGTACTTATATTATCAGGAGATAATCATCAGAAGATAGATATCAGAACTTAAGTGCTGAAGGACAATCAGATAAGGATAGTAGCTGATTAAAGGAAAGAAGATCGAGATAAACATAAGAAGAGATATGCATGAAGAAGGAATTCCGTGAAGAATGGAATACTTGGAAGAAAAGATATCTGATTGATATATTTTAGGAAGCAGAATTATATTCCATATCAATTAGCGATTATCTTGTAACTGTGTAGTATATAAACACAGATATAGGGTTTACACTATAAGTGTTATCATTATTAGAAAAGATTATTCATTGTAACCCTAGCAGCTCTCGTGATATTTGTTCATTACTGAGAGGTAACAGTTTCATACTGTAACAGAGTTTATTGTTTCAATAAAGTTTGTTTTCTGTTACTTAAGTTCTTAAAGTTCGATTTGAGTGTACTATACACTGTATTCACCCCCTCTACAGTGTGTGTGTGACCTAACAATTGGTATCAGAGCCTATCTGTTAACTTACATACAGTTAAAGATCCAAACACAATCATGTCGGACACAGAAACTCCAACTAAGCCTACCACAATTGAGGAACCACCAAAGACACAAATTCAGAGTCGGTATGAGACCATCAGAGTCCCCATACTGAGACCATCTGAATATCCCATATGGAAGGTAATGATGACCATGTTTCTGGAAGCAACAGATCCAGAATACCTGGATAGAATCAAGGAAGGTCCTCACAAACCAACCAAACTCGCTGTTGCAGTTGCAGGTGAAGCAGCAATGACTGTACCAAAGGAGAAGAGTGATTATACTGCTGAGGACATAGCATCAATTGCTAAGGATGCTAAGGTACGACACTTACTGCATAGTGCCATTAATAATGTAATGTCAAACAGGGTAATCAACTGCAAGACTGCTAAGGAAATATGGGATGCTCTGGAAACAAGATGTCAGGGAACTGACACAATTAAGAAGAACAGGAAGACAATACTCACTCAAGAGTATGAACACTTTGACTCAAAGACTAATGAGTCATTGAATGATTTATATGATAGAGTTGTCAAACTTTTGAATGATTTGTCATTGGTTGATAAAGAGTATGATCTTGAAGATTCAAACCTTAAGTTCCTATTAGCTCTTCCTGAATGCTGGGATTTGAAGGCAACGACAATAAGAGACAACTACAATCTTGATGAAACAACTCTTGACGAAATCTATAGAATGCTCAAGACTCATGAGCTGGAGATGGAACAAAGAAGCAAGAGGAAAGGAGGAAAGTCAAGGACAGTTGCTCTTAAGGCTGAAGAAGAATTCCCCAAAGCAGCTTCCTCAAAGAAAGAGAAGGGTAAAGCTCTTTTCATAAAGTCTGATACTGAGTCATCAAGTTCTGAGAGTGATGATGACTCAGATTCTGAAAGCTTGCCTGAGACTGATGCTGATGAGGAGATGATGAAGCTGTGTGCTCTTATGGTGAAAGGAATCACAAAGATTGCATACAGGAAGTTCAGGAAGGGAAAGAAGTTTTCCAGAAAAAGCATAAGTTCTGATAAGAAGAATTTCAGAAGATCTGAAGGCAGAGGAGGAAAGTCTGACAGAGGAGATTACACCAATGTTAAATGCTATAACTGTGGTGAGAAAGGCCACATATCTCCTGACTGCAAGAAGGTAAAGGGTGACAGAGGCAAGGCTCTTGTCACAAAGCAGAAAAGCTGGACAGACACTTCAGACTCTGAAAGTGAGGAGAACTATGCATTGATGGCAAATGCTGATAAAGAAAGTGTTGAGAGCAGTTCTCAAGCTGTAGAAACAAAGGTACCTCAGACTACTTATGCTTTTCATACTGATGATATTAATGAGTTGAGAAGATATCTTAAAACCATGTTTGTTAGTTATAGAGATCAAACCTTAACATGTGAAAGATTAACTTCTGAAAATCTTGCTTTTAAGAAAAGAAATGATTTCTTAGAAAAAGAGTTAGTCATGTTCCATCAAACTCAGAAGGATAGAGATGATGCTTTTTATGTTAGGGATGAAGTGCTAAAAATGAATGAATCTCTAAAAACTGAGTTAGAAAAGGAAAGAGAGATAATCAGGACTTGGACTAACTCTGGCAGAACAACTCAAAATTTGCTAAGTTGTGAAAATTGGAAAGAGGGCTTAGGTTATGGAGAGAATAAGAATGATAAAGGAACTGAAGAAATTAAGCCTGTTGTTAAGCAAAAGCCAAAGTTAAAACCTGTTAAGTTTGTAACTGTAAAGTCTGATAATGAGAAATTAGAAGTTAAAGAGGAATTAACTTCTGACAAACTAAAACAGGAAAAGACAGCTGAAGTAAACATAGGCTTAATGACAAAGAAGCAGCTTAAGCATAAGCTGAAAGATGTCAAGAATGCAAACAAGGTAAAATCACCTAGGAAAAATAGGAATGGAAAGGAAGGTGTGAATAAAAGCAATGATTATAAACCTGTTCCTGATGCTCCTAGGAAAACATGTCATAACTGTGGAAGTTCTAACCATCTGGCTTCTTTTTGCAGGAAGAATAAGAATATTAACTCCTTACCTTCAAAATCAGGAGTTAAGAGTCAGTCTGTTAGATACAAACCACAAAATCCTTGTTTTCATTGTGGTAGTTTATGGCATTCTATTTATACTTGTAAGGAATATCATAGTTTGTACTATGATTATTATCAAATAAAACCTTCTTTGAAGAAAGTTTCCATTATTCCTTCTAGTGTAAATTCTGATTCAAAGTCTGATAGTGTAAATTCTGATAAGAAAAATGTTAACATAAACTCTGATGCTAAATCCGCTGCAAATGTTAACAAACTTAATAAGGCCAAAGGATCCAAGCAAGTCTGGGTCCTTAAAACTAATAATTAGTGGTCTTTGTGATTGCAGGGCAACAAGAAAAATATTCTAGTTCTGGACAGTGGATGTTCAGGACATATGACTGGAAATAAGGCCCTGCTATCAGACTTTGTGGAGAAAGCTGGCCCAAGTGTTTCTTATGGAGATGGCAACATTGGAAAAACATTGGGATATGGCAATATCAATCTTGGAAATGTCATAATTAAACAAGTAGCTCTGGTCTCAGGACTTAAACACAACCTACTGAGTATAAGTCAAATCTGTGACAGAGGTTATCATGTTGATTTTTTTGAAGAACACTGTGAAGTTGTGAGTAAATCTAAAGGCAAAGTTGTTCTGAAAGGATACAGACGTGGTAACATTTATGAAGCTAAGCTTTCAACAAGTACTGATGGTTCTGCAATCTGTCTGATAAGTAGAGCATCAATTGAAGAAAGCTGGAATTGGCATAAGAAACTCTCTCATTTAAATTTCAACAATATAAATGAACTGGTCAAGAAAGATCTTGTGAGAGGATTGCCAAACACAGTATTTGCTCCTGATGGTGTTTGTGATTCATGTCAGAAAGCCAAACAAAGAAAATCTTCATTCAAGAGCAAGACTGATTCATCAATTCTTGAGCCTTATCATCTTATACATGTTGATCTATTTGGTCCAGTAAATGTCATGTCTATTGCAAAGAAGAAGTATGCATTGGTCATAGTGGATGAGTTCACCAGATACACATGGGTGTATTTCTTGCACACAAAAAGTGAAACTGCATCTATCTTGATTGATCATGTCAAACAGCTGGATAAAATGGTCAAAGATTCTGTGAAAATTTTAAGGAGTGATAATGGCACTGAGTTCAAGAATTTGATAATGGAAGAGTTCTGCAAAAGCCACGGAATAAAGCAGGAATTTTCTGCTCCTGGAACTCCACAGCAAAATGGAGTTATTGAATGGAAGAATAGAACTCTCATTGAAGCTGCACGTACAATGCTTGAAGAAGCAAAGCTTCCAACCTATTTCTGGGCTGAAGATGTGCAGACTGCTTGTTTTACTCAAAATGCAACACTCATTAACAAGCATGGAAAAACACCATATGAGATGGTGAAGAAAAAGAAGCCAAATCTGAAATATTTTCATGTATTTGGATGCAAGTGTTTTGTTCTCAAGACTCATCCTGAACAGCTATCAAAGTTTGATCTAAAAGCTGATGAAGGAATCTTTGTTGGATATCCACTTTCCACAAAAGCCTTCAGAGTCTATAATTTGAGAACAAAAGTGGTCATGGAATCTATCAATGTCTCTTTTGATGACAAAAAGATCAATGGTCTTAAAGATTTCATTGACTATGATCAGCTGAGATTTGAAAATGAAGACTCATATTCTGATACTGAAAATCCTGACAGTCTAAGTCCTCATACTTCAAACTCTGATGGATTAAACTCTGATGTTATTGAAACTGTGGTGACTACGTTAAAAGAAGATGCACCTATGCAGGGGGAGCATACTCAAGATCCTACCACATCTCAAGAAACATCCGAACATGCATCTGGCTCTTCAAGTTATGATTCGTCAAGTTCTGATAAGCCAAGTTCTGATAGTGCTGAAAATCTAAATACTGAAGAATCCAACTCAGAGAGCATAGTTTCAGGGGGAGCATCAGAAAATGAAAATGAAGATAGCATGGATCATGGGGGAACATCCAGTTCTAGAGAAAACCTTCCATCTGCAAGGAAGTGGACAAAATCACATACACCTGATTTGATAATTGGAAATCCTGATGCAGGTGTCAGAACTAGAACAGGTACTTCAAATGAGTGTCTTTACAATTCTTTTCTCTCTCAGACTGAGCCAAAGAAAGTGGAAGAAGCTCTTCAAGATGCTGATTGGGTGCAAGCAATGCAGGAAGAGTTGAATGAATTTGAAAGAAACAAAGTCGGGACCCTAGTACCAAGACCAAAGAATAGATCTGTTGTTGGTACAAAGTGGGTATTCAGAAACAAAACTGACAGTGATGGCATAATTATAAGGAATAAGGCAAGGCTGGTTGCAAAAGGATATTCTCAATAGGTGGGAATTGATTATGATGAAACATTTGCACCAGTTGCTAGGTTAGAAGCCATAAGGATTTTTGGCTTATGCTGCTCACAAAAAGTTTACTGTCTTTCAAATGGATGTGAAAAGTGCTTTTCTCAATGGAGAATTGGAGGAAGAGGTATATGTTGAACAACCTCCAGGTTTTGTAGATACCAAACATCCAGACTATGTCTACAGACTTGACAAAGCACTTTATGGCCACTGCAACAAAACTGGATAAGGATACCGGTAAATCAGTAGATATTACTGACTACAGAGGTATGATTGGCTCTCTACTCTATCTAACTGCTAGTAGACCTGATATCATGTATGCTACATGTCTTTGTGCAAGATTTCAAGCAGATCCAAGAGAACCTCACTTAACAGCTGTAAAAATAATCTTTAAGTATCTTAAAGGAACAGCTGCTCTGGGATTATGGTATCCTAGAGAATCAGATTTTAAACTAATAGGTTACTCAGATGCAGATTTTGCAGGTTGCAAAATTGACAGGAAAAGCACAAGTGGAAGCTGCCAATTTCTTGGAGGCAGATTGGTTTCTTGGTACAACAAGAAACAAAAGTCAATTTCCACATCAACTGCAGAAGCAGAGTATATTGCTGCAGGAAGCTGTTGTGCACAGATTCTTTGGATGAAGAATCAGTTACTGGATTATGGGTTAACTTATTTCAAAATCCCTATTTACTGTGATAATCAAAGTGCTATTGCTATGACAGGTAATCCAGTTCAACACTCAATGACAAAGCACATCAGCATCAGGTACCACTTCATCAGGGAACATGTGGATGAAGGTACAGTGGAATTGCATTTTGTTCCCACAGATCAACAGTTGGCAGATATCTTCACAAAACCATTATGTGAAGCTACTTTTACAAGATTGGTAAATGAACTTGGAATGGTTTCAGGTTCTTTCTCTAAATCTGCTTAGACTTGTTCTGTGTTATCAGACTTTATGCTCAGTATTTACAGAATTAATCTCATTGTGTATTCTGTGCTTAATTGATAAATGTCTTTAAGTACTGACTGTTGTCTGATATATGTTTCTAAACTCTGATAAGTGATATGTTTGTTCTAGTACCTATTCAATCCTATGAGGATAACTGTGCTAGATACTGACCTAGTAGTCTTCAATAAACAAATGATTCCATGGAAGAAGTAATTATTTCAGTGGAAATCTTATGACACTAGCAAATTCTGATAACTGAGCTTAGTTAAGTTCACTTTGTATATCTTATTACTAAGTCACAAATTAGAATAATGCTACTCATCTGTTAAGTTCTGATACTAGTAAAACTGCTGAATGTACTAAGTGCTGATAGACCTCTCTTATCAAAAGAAAAAGCAAAAAGATCAAAGATTAAAATCAGGTACTCCTTTGAGATCTAGAGTAAAAATGTGGAAGGGACGACCCAAGTGCATTGCTGGTATTAAGTAAATATGTATCAGAAAAGAAAAATATTTTCTTGGTGACTTTTCACACTCTATGATTACTGGAGAAATACTCTGAAAATAGCATAAATTCTGATAAACAGTCGTGACTCACTTACACTGAGAAGCCACTGTAAAATAGAATTTCAAAAGATGCATAAAATTAGCACAAAACAGTTGAGGTGGACTCAAGCATAAACTCATTCTTCAGTAGGTTTCAGGACAATGACAGATCTTTAGCAAAATTTTAGTTATGCCTTATTTCTAAGATGTACTGAAGTGAATCAGACTTTACTCTTTGTCTGTTTTTAGCTTAATGCACACACTAATCACTCCATCTGAATGATGAAAATTTCTGTGGTGGTCTATGTTATTTTAGATAAACAGTCATTGTGTCATTATTGCACAAATTCTGAGGACAAGTTCTAAGTTACACGTTCTGATGATTAAGTTCTGACGTCCATAACTCAGAACTTGTATGAGTATTTACTAAGATAGGCATTCCTTTTTCGAATTAAGAAATTATGTTCTGATGACTGTTAAGTTCTGGTATAGGTCCAAGTTCTGATTTCTCAGTCTAATCCTTTACTTGGCTTATCTTTGAATAAAATTTGATAACAGTCTCAGTTCGAACTAGAATATGTTGAAGTGGAAGAGTAATAGTCACTATGATTAGGATTAATGGTATTTTTCCTTGAACAGTCCACTTTTTCTTGTGTCTTGTGCGGTCTAGACCATGATTCCTCTTTCCAATGACTGTTATTCTTTTTCAAAGTCTAGGGAGACGAGGTAGAATTAATTCTATCTGTCAGCATTAAACATCTTTGCGTCTCCTAGCATTCTCTTGCCTATATAAGCAGCCACTTCACATTAGTCTTCTCATCACACTTTTATAACAAATTCAGTCTTGTTTTTCTTTTTCTATCACAAATGGCTGAATTTGGCTGGTTCTACAATTACGGTGATGAGACTGTGCATGTCTTTTTGAATGGAATTCCAACTCCCTACCCTATCACCAACATCCCTCACAATCTCTGGATTCAATTTCCAGAGGTTATCAAACGTGATCTGGTGGCCGTTCGAAGAGACCTTCACCTTCGTCGTATCTGTCAGCAAGAGCGAATCATACGACTCGCCATCTTGTTCGTCGAAGATAGGAAGAGGAAGATGACTTAATCTCGTCTTCTTCCTGTTCTTCTTCATCATCAGCTTTGTCAGGCTTCTTAGCTAGGACTAAAGCTGTTGACGTTAGGATTAGAAGCTTAGGGATAATCTTGTATTGATGTAATTTCCATTTCATAAATGTATTGACTTGATATATTAATGAAAATTGTTTTTACTTCAAGATTTTGTCTCTGAGTTATTTTATCTTCTGTTGATAAATCCTGATTGATATTCTGATGACCATTTAAATTTTGTTTTTATTTAAGTTCTGATTCTCTGTCAGCACTTATTCATCGAAATTATCTCGGTCATTTTTAACATGATTTATTTTCAGAATATTAATGTTGCAGTGAAAAATAATTCAATCAGTGCTAACGGTTTAAATTTTGAATTAAAACTGTTTCTCTTGATTAATGGAACGATTTTTCCTTGAAAAAAGGCAACTGGGTAAGTAATCAGATTCTGAGGAACAGATTCCTTCTTCAGAACCTGTGGTGGTTGAAGCTGAGAAAGCAACTTCTCAGAAGGATTCTGAAATTGGGGGTTTTAGGCTTCTCAAGAGGCTTAGACGTATGATAGTTCCTGAAACTCCCAAGGAATCCAAATCAACAAGGAAGTACAAGAAACAGAGGGCACAAAGGCCAGTTTCAGATGATGAGGAGGAAGCAGCTAAGGAAGGGGATCAGGAATCTCTGATCTCACAAGGCAAGGAATTTGCTCAAGTCACTTCTTCTCTATCAACTCCATCTCAGGAAGCTGTATCTGACAAGGCTAACTCACCATCTGTGTCTCTTGTTGATCCAGGCACAAGTGCTGAAATTGATATTCAGAACCTGGTTGTGCCTACAATACTTTTCTTAGAAGCTCCAACAGCAAATAATCCTTCCACAACACCTGTTACTGATGCTGTTCAAACTCCAGAGTTATCAACAACACCTTCTCTGCATCAAGATGCTGATGATCAGATTTTAGGTGAACATCAAGATATGGCTGTTGATTAGAACTTAGTATCAGATCAGCAATTAGAGGATGTTGAAGCCTCCATTGCTACTCACACTGTTGTCTTATCAGAAGATACTGATTCTTTAAGTTCTGATGCTGCAAATGTTGGAGATACTGGTGAAGCTGCTACAACTGTAGATGCTGATGAAGCAGGTCCTTCAGGATATACTCCTCCACCGACTCTTCCTAAGTCTGAACTGGTAAAGGAGTTTGTTATCAGGGATGCACCAGTGCCTTGGAGTGAAACTCCTGCAGGTCAGGAGTGGACTAAGGAATGGAACTCAGTTTCATGTATTCCAAATGCTTTACATCTTGCTGAGCACTTGACTAAAGCTGATGAAATGTTAAATTCTGATGATTTTAAAACCCAGCTTAGAGTCACTGCATTGAGTACTAAACATCTACAAGGTCTTCATTCCAATACTCATGCAGAGCTACACAAGATTCAAGAGAACTTTATCAAACAGGAACAAGTTTGGAAAATTGATAAGAAAAAGTTCTTCCAACCTACCATTGACAGGATTGCTTATATTGAGAAAACTCAAGAGAAACAACAAGCTCAGATTGATCAAATTCTGACAAATCAAGCTTCTCAGCAATCGCAACTTACTGAAATCCAGACCTCAGTGGAACTACTTATCTCTCTTTTATTACCTGCTGATGCCAAAAAGGGGGAGAAGGTAATTAAGTCCAAATGCAAAACCAACAAGACACTGCAAGGAAAGGATGATGGAAAAGATGACCAAGGAAACTCTGGAATGGGTAGTGGTCATAGTCAAGGTAGAAGGTTTACATCAAGACAAGCTAGTCACAGAACAAGTTCTGATACTGGGAAAAGAATAAGTTCTGCTGCTGGTAAAAGGATAAGTTCTGATGAACTTCGAGATCTTGATGAGGAAATGTCAAGACAGTTATTTCTTCAAGAAAATCCAGGGATGGACTTGGAAAGTTTAAAGGAAGAAGAAGCCAGACTTAAATCAGAGAAAGTCACATCTAAATCTGAAGCTTCTGGTAAAAAGTTACTTCCAAAACCTAAAGGCATTGTAATCAAAGAAAGGACACATACTGAAGCAACATTAGCTAGATCACAACCACAGATAGATCCAAGATCCAAGGGTAAAGAAAAGGTTGGTGAACCTATCAATCCTTATGTACCTCCTGAGGAAGAAGAAATTACTGATGGAAAAGATGATCTTGCTCTGACTACAAGAAATGTTCTTAAAACAACCTCTGACATGGCTCAAGTTGTTCAGAGTCAAGAAATTGTAAGTTCTGATATTCAGAAGAAGCAAGTAACCTCTGACAGAGCTCAAGTTAACTTGATATCAGAAAATAGATCAAAGACACTCCTACCAGGATTCACTAAAGCAAAACAGACTCAATCTTTGAAGACTACTGCAAGTGGTTTTGAAGCAAGAGTAGTTACTGGAAAGGAAGCTAGAGATAAAACTGGATTGGGAAGTGCTGATGAAAGAAGAGTACACAACACTACCAATGATCCAACTTCCTTGAGTGAACCAGGTATTGGAGCAACTCTTGAGAGATTGAATCAACTGGAATCTGTACAGATGGTTTACCATACCTACTTGAAAGAATACATCATGTTGTATTTCATGATAGATGGTAGGGTTTATCATATAAGACAAAATGCCATTCCTTTGAAGTATTTTGAAGAATTGGAGCATGTACTTTTCTTACTTCAAGTGGATGACAGAAAAACAGAGACTGCTGCAAACTACTTAAAAGAACAGATTCAGAGACAGAAAAGGCTTTATTCTGTTAAGTCTGACAGCAGATATGTTCCAAAGTACAGAGATCACAATGGTGATATTGTTGATATGAAGCCTAATACTGCACAGATCAGAACGTATCTTAGTATTAAGGGACTTGAATTCAATCTTGAGTCTGACAAAGCTTATGTCATAAGACTAGATCAGGAGTTGAGAAAAGCAAAGATTAATGATCTCAGAGCTGCAATCTTTCAAACTGGTGAAGATACTGCAGAGCTTAAAGGTGTTAAAAGGAGAATGATTGATGAACTAAGATATGCTGAGAAATGTTTGTTGAAGAACTATCTCAGAACAACTCCTGACATCAGAGAGATCAGAAAATGAAGAAGCCAAGTCGAAGATCTACAACTGCTTAAATTCTGATATTTATACAGATTGAAGTTGTTATCAGAAGTTGAAATTGGTAAAAACTTTAAGGACTGTAAGTTGTAGTTATCTAGTCTATTTCTCATGCATTTGTACTTAATGTTTTTGACATCATCAAATATCTGTTAAACTTGTATATTTTGATAATTTACAAGTTGGGGGAGATTGTTAGATATATTTGATAATGTCATGGCTAATATGTTTTATGTTTAGCTTTCAGATCTTACGTGAACAGGATAAATCAGTACTTAACTGTTGATCAATACTTATACTGGAAGTCAGGACTTAAGGATATCAGTACTTATATTATCAGGAGATAATCATCAGAAGATAGATATCAGAACTTAAGTGCTGAAGGACAATCAGATAAGGACAGTAGCTGATTAAAGGAAAGAAGATCGAGATAAACATAAGAAGAGATATGCATGAAGAAGGAATTCCGTGAAGAATGGAATACTTGGAAGAAAAGATATCTGATTGATATATTTTAGGAAGCAGAATTATATTCCATATCAATTAGCGATTATCTTGTAACTGTGTAGTATATAAACACAGACATAGGGTTTACACTATAAGTGTTATCATTATTAGAAAAGATTATTCATTGTAACCCTAGCAGCTCTCGTGATATTTGTTCATCACTGAGAGGTAACAGTTTCATACTGTAACAGAGTTTATTGTTTCAATAAAGTTTGTTTTCTATTACTTAAGTTCTTAAAGTTCGATTTGAGTGTACTATACACTGTATTCACCCCCTTTACAGTGTGTGTGACCTAACAGGGACGTTTCCCCGATTGCTGCCTGCGATTGTATATGCGTATTGAATTACGTTCTTTATATTATTTTATTTAATTCCAGAAGGAATTAAATTACTTGACTTCGGTTTGTGAAATAAAATATTTTGGTGCGAGAGTTAAATTATTAATCGATGCAATTTACGTAGGATGCCCGGAATTTACGGGAACCCGTAAATTTTATCGCTGGTGGCGATGAGCCTCGACGAGCCGACGGTGGGCGATGATAATTTTTATATGAGTCCTACATCTATAAATGAAATAAATTAGTTCGTGAAATTAATTTCGAAACGAAAATTAAGAATTAAAATATAAAAATACGAATAACCATGATAGATAATTAAAATTTCATTGGTGTTTGGGAATTGTGAATTAAAGTGGTGAATGATTGGCTGTTGTTTTTGTTGTGATTGACGTCGAAATGATTCGACGGGTAGGCCGATAAATAAAGGAGACGCTGCCCGATTTTCGGGAAAATTAATTTCGAAAATACGGGAACGCAACCTGTAATTATCGAAAACGTCGAACAAGGATATAATTAAACTTTATGAAACCTATTTACGTGACGTGACAAGATATTTTATGAATAATCGATTACCCTATTTTTCAAAATGACAAATATACATATTTTCCAAAATTAAATACCGAACCGAGTTTCGAAGATGTGAACCATAATTGCTATGTGTATTTCGATAATACATATAAATATAATTTGGTTATGAAATCATATGGGTAGAATGGGGTGGCGAATTGATGTTAAGCTTAAGCGGTTATCTGAATTAGGGTATTTCAACCCTGTAGGTTTAGACAGAAGACCCTAGACGTGACATCAGACTAGGAACGATCTAGTGATTAGACGTCGAGATCAACGAAGTTCCAACCAAAGGGTCTGAATGTTGGGATCGTATCGAGAATAGGATAGTAGGTGGACGATAAAGCCGAACGATCAAAGTCGAACCATAGTCAACCAGTAATAACGGTTAAAGCTTATTGAGGCAAGTATTCCAGAATATTCTTTGAATTACTGCAAGGATTCCTGATTTTCTGCATTTATTTCTTCGATCCTATTCTAAGTTCAGAATAGTTAACTGTTTTATATTTCGCTGCAATTACTCATATTATGCATGTTCATTTATTCTTGTTCTGATAATTTGATTGCTCTCTTGAGCAAATACCCATTCTTTCGGGTTATTTGCGAACCCTGAATTGAGATGTTTTGAATTCAAAATGGTTTGACATCAAAACACTCTACGGGCTAGATAGTGATATTTTGGGGACTGAGTTTTACTTAATCCTGAGGACCGGGATGACTGGTGCCTCGACATGGGCCGTAGTGCCTGGGGACCCGACTAGATCTATATATTGAGATATAGGTCTGCATTATATTCTGACTGATCAGCAGAATATAGATGCCAACTAGTGTCCAGTCTAATTTATTGTTGATCACCATTGATGGCATTCCTTCTTGAAAAAAATATGATTATAGATTAAAGTTAGTTTTCCTTAGCACTCAGTTTCGGGAAATTACAGTGTTTCTAAATAAATTCGAGGTTCAGATTGTTGCTGCAGCATTAGTTGCTCAATGATAATTAGAATCTTGAATGAATTGAGATCTTCTTAATTTTTCAACCCGTCCTTATCAGGCTGGTTTAGCAGGCTAAGTATGTGGAAACTTAGTCGATAATGATGGATACTGAATAGTTAAGAATTTCTTGAACATCGTTTTATGAATAGTTATTGCATTCGTTGCTCAAGTATGAAGTGTTACCAGAAGCTATTTTGAAAACACGCGATCTCTAAAGCTCTTACAAAAATGTCATTGTTTCCTATGTGATTTATAGTAATGCAAATCAAATTGATTTTAAGATAATGAAATATATCCTTCAAAAGATTTCGTGTTTCGCTCTTCAAAATATTTCAAAGATTTTGTCCGGAAGTTTTCTTTGATATTAATGTTTGAAACTCAAAATATATACTTGCTGGGCATTTTTTGCTCACTCTTGCTTTGTAAATTCTTATTTCTGCCAGAAACAGATAAGGATAAAAGTGAATAGCTTTGATAAACAGCAGAAGTTAGAGAAAATTTCCGCTGCGAAAGGGTGAAGGTGTTAGAAGAATGTGACAAGAGCATTAGTTCAAAGGTATTTACACTTGTATTATAGTTGAGGTGAATTGTAGAATGTTAAATTCTTGTTTCATACCATAACCTGTAAACGATCCGGATTCAAGGGGTTATTTATTTATTTCTTTACTTTATGTAATGATTGTTTAGTGACACCAAATCTTGACCCCGAATTTGGATTGTTACAGTTTGGCATCAGAGCCGCAGGTTATTGGTCACTGAAATAAGAATAGGTGAGAGTAAGATAGGAATGATAGGACGTACAGGATAGGAAAAACCCTAGGCATACTCAGGTTAAGTTGAGTTGAGTGCGAATTAGGGTTAACAGATCCGATCTGGAATTGGTACGATAGGATTGCTGAGAAAGTGTAAGGCGAATGTCGTAACACTATAGGTATATTGAATTCTTAGATTCTACAGTAATGAGGGATTGACGAATCGATGAAGACTGGGTAGTTACCCTAGTTTTTATGTGGATTTGAAGAATATGCGATCGATTCTTGTGAGAATTTGTGTAAGAGAAGCTACGATTTAACTTAGAATTAGGTAGTAGGACGAGCTTCACGTCAAAGGCAACCAGTTGATGGAAGCTGATGAAGAACCAACGTTGCACGTCTTGAAGGCACCACCGTTGCGAGAAGATTCTTACCACTTATCGGGAGCTGCGGAAGGAATAATATCTACCTTACTAGGTAAAGGTAAGACTAGCAAGAAGGTGCACCCTTATCTACGGACAGAGTATCGAAGCACATGCGTGGTTGTAAGCATAACATCAAGGACGACGACAAGAATATGAAAGACCATGGCAGGCGTTAGCATTGGATTCGAGCTGCGAATAAAATGATATACAACGGTAAATGAAGTTTCATCGACTAAGAAATGCGAACAGAGTCCAAGGAAAAGCATGGAAGGTGTACCGAAGTAGAAGGACCTTTATATGGACATTCTTTTAATTAGACATTTCTTTGGTAAACTATAAAAATAGCAATTAATGTATATAGTAATGACGACCAAAATAATTGATTTCCAAAATTTTAAAATGAGATTTTGGAAAAGATTTCCTTGATTAACTTTCAGAAGATTGTTGGCATGAGATGAGTTTTACGAATTGGTTGTCGAATTACTATTTATATTCTTATTATTACAAACATAAAATGAGCTAAAAAATAATGGATTTAGACTCAGTATTGTTTGTTCGGAGGACCAAGTAGACCCATTGGCAGGAAAAAAAAGGTTTAAGGTTTGCTGTGAAGAATGAAAGTAAGCGTTATTTAATAAAATCAATATTTGAATCAACATATAAAAATATTATTTAACCAATTTATAAAATTATTAAAAATTAACAAGATTCGTGATTCGAACGAACGAAGGATGATTGAAGGAAATGGCAGAACCTTCTAGATGGTGGGAGAGGAATCATATTTTATCGACGGAATTGAGGCGTTGCGTGATCGACGGATATTTTGCGCGACATGGATGAAATCTGAAGCTGTGATATTAAATTTCGGAACGACGCGATTAAGACCAAATTATTGAAGCATTTGGTGTGAAGGCATTTCCAGACATAATTTTAAAGCAATTATGTGACTTAAATTGTAAACCGGTATCCAAACGATCTTGAAGGCAGATGTAAGCGAAGCATGGAAAGTGATCAACACTGATATCCTTTCTTCTAATATGGTAGCATATGTTTTTCTTGATTCTTGAATACGTATGAGCTCTTCTGTTGATAAATCATAGGAGAGAAAATTTCTTGTATTTCATCTGAATTATTTCTCTTCTCAAATTCTTGATTCATGATTGAGACAACAGTGTTATGATATGACGCTTTATCGAAATGATGAAGAGTCGGGTGGGACGCCACCTAGTCATGTGCTGTATGCCATATAGTATGAAAGACTGGCCCTCTTGAGTACGAATATGGTTGTCTCATTCTTCACTCATTTTAATTTCTTCAATTTATTAACTTACAGATTCTTCCAATTGTTTGTTGTCTTGTTATTCCCTATCCTTCTTTTTATTCAAAATCATATTCATAACTCTCTTCTTGTATCGAGTCTGTTCTCTGATGATTACAAAAGAAATGGAATAGTCCCAGGGGATAGGTAGAATTACACGTCGAAGGAAAATACGATTGTAAGCCAAGAAATGGTGGATATTTACGAGCAAGGAAAAATGGATACATCGACAACGCGGTCGTGGCAAAGACATCAAAGCTGGAAATTACTCGTGTTACAAGGATCTCATCAGTACGTTAGATTACATTAACGCGATGCATTTTTAACTGGAAGATTTTGATGAGAAATGAATCGTTAGTGAACCGTAATAATTAAATCGGTTACGAAATAAGGAAGTAAAGTTGTGTGCTTCAAACAGAGCAAACAGGTATCGGGACGATGGTCAAAGATCAAGGAAATTCTGAACAATGACTCAGACATGCAATTACGACGTGAAACATCCCTTCGTCGCTGGAAGATACTTGTCGTGAAGATTCAAGATGGAAGAAATCTTAAATGAAATCAAACCTTAAGTTCATTAATAACAATGCGTAATGTTCTGAATGGACTAAGAAGGGTATGGTTATATTAATCATTGTTTGTGTAAGACCCAATTTCCCAATTAAAAAGATATATGTCATGCTAGTTAATCATACATATGTTGATCAAAAATAATATAATCTGAATTGTGTTGACTGGATGGATGTGACTGATGGGAGTGGACGGATATGATTACGGACGATGTGGTTAAGTGATGGTGTCGGCTTGAGTCCGACTGGTAGTCAATGGTGTAGGGGGAAGTGCTGCCCAAATTTTCAGAAATTACCCTATAGTTAAGAACAAAGAAGTATATTGTCGTTCTCGTCAGTACTCCAAATAAATTGCGATCTCGATTCTTGAGAAAGTTGTTATGACCAAACCGACTTTATATAATTGGTCTTTGATTCCAGTTAGCTAGTCAGCATTTGGTTTAAGTGATCAGTTAAAGGAGTTAATTGATCAACTATACCAACTAATGGTTAGTTAAATGGAGATCGATTCCAATTAGATTAAGTCAAGCTTTAACATGATTTCCAGATCCGAAATCAAAGCGATAAGAAATTTGGAAAAAAAATAATGGCGTTGACATAAATTGAAGGCTTAGTTCAATTAGCGTGATGTTACTGCAACCAGGTGCAAGGTTTGATCCAGAAGAATACGCTTTTTTCGATGAATAAGAGGAACAGGAAGTTACTAGTACACGCTAGTAAGAAGAATATTTTTAAGAACTGAAGGTTCAAGATAAAGTAAAGGGATTATATCCTCTGCAATAGCATTCCAGGAAGAACTTGGATGTATACCCATATCGAATGATGAATTAATAGAATATTTGAATGTACACTTCTTTTGAACGGCGATTGAATGGAAGCTGCTGTAAAATAACGGAAGGCTCGCAAATTCAAGCATCTAATGAAAGACAGAGAATGATGAAGTCCACATGTAAACTCAGGGAAACGAGATGTTGGTCAATGAGGAGAAGTCAAGTACGTGATCTGTGATGCGTTAAGCAAGGCTAAGAGAATAGTTACTGATGAATTCGATAATTCTGTTAGTAAGAATTTAAATAGTACAAATAAAAACCTTCATTCCAGTGTGAACTTCAGAAATGACCTATCCGATAATAAACAGAGTAATATTACTAAGAAAAAGAAATTCGTTATGTATGAAAAAGATAATGAATAATGAGAATGAAGAACTAATCAAGACAAGAAATGGAATCAAAAGGATGACAAAGAAATTTTATATAATAATTCAGGATATATGCAAGGTATGAACGTTAGTGTGCCAGAATTGATTGGGGAATGAAGTGAAATGTCGATAATTGAAAATGGGAATTTCATTCAAGGAATACGTGTAAACAGGAATGATTAAACAAAGGAATTAATGGCAAATGATTGGAAAAGCGCGTTGCAATGAATCTCAAAATGGAATTCTTTAGAACTAAAGTGAAGTCCCGGAGGTTCGAATGAATGCTTTATCAAGATTTCCTCAAGGAATGAGGTGAGGATTTCTCGTCGGTTACTGCATAGAGTCAAGCTGGTGACAAAAGCCCCATATCGTCTAACTCAATAGGGATGAAATAATAAGTGAAGGAAAACCTCAGAAATGTGGAATGTAAGAATAAAGAAATAAAAAGTATTTTTCGCTAAGCACAAAAGTGGTTATGGAAAAAGAAAATAGATATATGAGGTTACGCGTCGATTATCAGAAATTGTAAGTTTGAAGGTTAAGTGAACACAATGTACCACGAGTATTGAGATAGAGTGATCGTATTTATTGATAACATCATCGCCAATTCAAGGACTAAGGATGACTAAGTCGAACGACGGAAGATATGTTTGCGAAGAGCTGGAAAATAGCAGCTGCATTCTTAGCTTCAAAGATATGAATTCTGGGTATAATGGATTATGAGCTCCAGTGTGTGGTTAACTCCAAATAGGAAAGGTCCATTTAGGAATAGATGTTTCAAATGGAAATAAAAGAGTAAATACCATTAAGATTGTTGAGAAATGGTTAAAAGAATTGGAAAAGTTAGAAATTGAAGAATAGGTTTTGATCCGTCTTCTGGGTTATGCTGATACTTACTTTGTTATTGAATATCAAGAGTGGTATTAATGCAGATGATTGATGTTGACTTCAGTATGAAACGTTGTGAGCATCAAAGTTCGTATTGATATCTAATTTGATAGGACAACAAAATGAGTATTAGTACCAAGAGACCGGATTTTGAATAAAGTTATGAATCATTCCAAATTAATATTTCCTTTCGGATAGTAACAGATTCTCGCTCAATAAATATACTTGATGGTGATTGAAAAGAGATTGAAGTATACCACAAAGTGGTGAGTTAAATGCAATTGTCGAGAGTTTCCTTTACTTTTAGTTTTTGAATAGATGTAGAACATTTCGAAACATCAGACGTCATGAGCTCAGGACATCGGGTGCAGACGAATAGAAAATGCAAGAGACCGATTAAAGGTTCTTGAATACGATTGGAAACAATTATAGGTCAATTCAACTGAGTAGAAGGAGACATGATAAGTAGAGAAGAACGGTCAGTGAAAATAGAAATTTCATAAACACGATCTATTAGAATTGGAAAGAAAAGAAGGTTAGTGTAAATTAAGTTAGTCCTTTGAAATAGTGAAATAGATGGAACAATTATGAATGAGTTGGTCTTGTTGTCACAGGTGTAACGAGTCCATAAGGCATTCATGTGTGTAGGACTATGAAGAATAATTTAGCTCTCAATGTGAGAAATAAAAGATTGAGTTAGGGGTTGCATGAGCAACTGATAAATTTGATGACGGCAGGAGACCGTTGAAACGTGATTAAAGTAGTGAGTCCTGAGAAATTTTAAGTAGATACTCGAAATGTATCAGTGTCTGTTCTTTAGCATGATTCTGAGGACAGAATCCTTTTAAGGGGGGAAGAATGTAACGCCTGGGAAATATTATGTAATTATTTTTATCAATAAATAATTATTATGTGATTTTTATGGGATTTTTGGTGAATTATTTGATAACTGATATTAATATTTGGATGTTTACTTCTGATGAAAATGTGAATATTTTAACTTCCAATTATCCAGAATTAAATCTAGATAATTTTTGGTATTTTTCTGGTAATTTTTGGATAATCATATGATTTTATAAGGATTTATAGAATTATCAATGATTATTTTTGCATAATTATAAAATTACTTTTTAGAATTAGAAATTGTCCCAATTCAATCGTTTTTGCGTTTTACAACTCAAAACTCTTCCGAAAACTCCTTCCTAACCTAATCTGATAATTCTGAACACTTTTCATGTTTTGACTTTTTCGATCCGGGTTACGGTTTGACCTGTACGAGTCCTGGTGTGAAATTTCTGATACGCAAATCATTTTATAGATTGATAAAAATCCGTATTTCAAAAAGACGAGATATTATTACCTGATTTTCATATAAAGTATTTTATAAGAGTCTCTGTTTTGATAATTATCCAATTCTGGTATTAAAATCGTATCGTCTTTTAGTTACTAAGCGGCTAAGTAACCCATTTTCGGAACCGATATGTAAATGTAATTATCAAATTATTAACTAAATAAAATATGTGATGGTTCTGTCAGCGATGTGTTGTTGTATTACTAATTGTTTGTGAATTATTGGATGCAGAGATTAATTTTGTAATTAAATATCGAGCTGTATGGATTTAATTCATTTTTAAAGTAATTTTATTGAATATTTGCTAAAATTATCTCTAAAATTATTTTTGTTGCTTTATAATTTTATTTATTATTTTAGGGGTTTATAAAAATTTAGAAATCAATATTTTATTTATTAATTATCTTTAAATGATTTTCTGACTCCCTTTAATTGTAAAATCAGTATTTAATTCTAGAATGCTTCAAAAAATATGAAAATTTTATTTTATTAAGTTTGGAACATTTAAAGAATTTTAAAATTATTTTGAAAATATTTTGGCTTGTATTTAATCGCTCGTGTATTCATTAGAACTGTAAAATACGGGTCATATGCGTGTTTCAAAAATAATTTTTAAAATTATAAAAATTTTATGATGATTAATTTTAATTATCTCGAGAATTTTTAAATAGGTTCGGATAAATTTCAAATTATTATTACTCGTAGAGTATTTATTTACGGGCCGTTAATTGCGGTTCGAACCAGGATTTCAACAAAAGGAAAAAAATAAAAATAAAAACACACACACGAGTGCACACCTGTGACCATTTCTCCCACCGCCTCTCTCCTAGTTTCTTCTTTGCCGATTTCTTTTGCTCTCTCGAGCAATCTCTCTTTACTTCCTTTCTCTCAAATCTCTCCCTCACCTCTATTCTTCACTTTGTTCGCTGTGCTCTCTCTCGGTAATTCCTCTGTACTATTGTCCCCTTTATTTCGTTGCCGCCCTCTCCGATTTCCGGCGAGGAAGTGGTGGCGCGGGTACCTGTTTGTGGCTGTTGTGTGTGTGGTTGCGTGTGTTTGTCTCGTGTGTATTTGTGCCTGTTGCCCATGTTTCCCCGCCTGTAAGGTTCGGTTGTGGCCGCTGTTGTTGCTGTCTTCTCTTCCCTGTTCCGGTGGTTTCGTCACCGCTGCCGCGCGTATCGCGCGTGTTGGTAGCGAGACGTTTCCCCGATTGTTGCCTGCGATTGTATATGCGTATTGAATTACGTTCTTTATATTATTTTATTTAATTCCTGAAGGAATTAAATTACTTGACTTCGGTTTGTGAAATAAAATATTTTGGTGCGAGAGTTAAATTATTAAATGATGAAATTTACGTAGGATGCCCGAAATTTACGGGAACCCGTAAATTTTATCGCCGTCGGCGATAAGCCTCGGCGAGCCGACGGTGGGCGATGATGATTTTTATCTGAGTCCTACATCTATAAATGAAATAAATTAGTTCGTGAAATTAATTTCGAAACGAAAATTAAGAATTAAAATATAAAAATACGAATAATCATGATAGATAATTAAAATTTCATTGGTGTTTGGGAATTGTGAATTGTAGTGGTGAATGATTGGTTGTTGTTGTTGTGATTGACGTCGAAATGATTCCACGGGTAGGCCGATATACGTATTTTCCAAAATTAAATACGAACCGAGTTTTGAAGATGTGAACCATAATTGCTATGTGTATTTTGATAATACATATAAATATGAATTTGGTTATGAAATCGTATGGGTAGAATGGGGTGGCGATTTGATGTTAAGCTTAAGCGGTTATCTGAATTAGGGTATTTCAACCCTGTAGGTTTAGACGGAAGACCCGAGACGTGACATCGGACTAGGAACGATCTAGTGATTAGACGTCGAGATCAACGAAGTTCCAACCAAAGGGTCTGAATGTTGGGATCATATCGAGAATAGGATAGTAGGTGGACGATAAAGCCGAACGATCAAAGTCGAACCATAGTCAACCAGTAATAACGGTTAAAACTTATTGAGGCAAGTATTCCAGAATATTCTTTTAGATACTGCAAATATTCCTGATTTTCTGCAATTATTTCTTCGATCCTATTCTAAGTTCAGAATAGTTAACTGTTTTATATTTCGCTGCAATTACTCATATTATGCATGTTCATTTATTCTTGTTATGATAATTCGATTACTTTCTTGAGCAAATACCCATTCTTTCGGGTTATTTGCGAACCCTGAATTGGGATGTTTTGAATTCAAAATGGTTTGACATCAAAACACTCTACAGGCTGGATAGTGATATTTTGGGGATTGAGTTTTACTTAATCCTGAGGACCGGGATGACTGGTGCTTCGAGATGGGCCGTAGTGCATGGGGACCTGACTAGATCTATATATTGAGATATAGGTCTGCATTATATTCTGACTGATCAGCAGAATATAGATGCGATCTAGTGTCCAGTCTAATTTATTGTTGATCGCCATTGATGGCATTCCTTCTTGAAAAAAAATGTGATTATAGATTAAAGTTAGTTTTCCTTAGCACTCAGTTTCGGGAAATTACAGTGTTTCTAAATAAATTCGAGGTTCAGATTGTTGCTGCAGCATTAGTTGCTCAGTGATAATTAGAATCTTGAATGAATTGAGATCTTCTTAATTATTCAACCCGTCCTTATCAGGCTGGTTTAGCAGGCTAAGTCTATGCAAACTTAGTCGATAATGATGGATACTGAATAGTTAAGAATTTCTTGAACGTCGTTTTATGAATAGTTATTGCATTCGTTGCTCAAATATGAAGTGTTACCAGAAGCTATTTTGAAAACACGCGATCTCTAAAGCTCTTACATAAATGTCATTGTTTCCTATGTGATTTATAGTAATGCAAATCAAATTGATTTTAAGATAATGAAATATATCCTTCAAAAGATTTCGTGTTTCGCTCTTCAAAATATTTCAGAGACTTTGTCCGGAAGTTTTCTTTGATATTAATGTTTGAAACTCAAAATATATACTTGTTGGGAATTTTGGCTCACTCTTGCTTTGTAAATTCTTATTTCTGCCAGAAACAGATAAGGATAAAAGTGAATAGCTTTGATAAACAGCAGAAGTTAGAGAAAATTTCCGTTGCGAAAGGGTGAAGGTGTTAGAAGAATGTGACAAGAGCATTAGTTCAAAGGTATTTACACTTGTATTATAGTTGAGGTGAATTGTAGAAGGTTAAATTCTTGTTTCATACCATAACCTGTAAACTATCCGGATTCAAGGGGTTATTTATTTATTTCTTTACTTTATGTAATGATTGTTTAGTGACACCAAATCTTGACCCCAGATTTGGGATGTTACATTAATTGATTTTAATTAATTATTTAATTAGATTTAATTATTTAAAAATAACTTAAAAATTCCGAAAAATAGTTTCGAGCTTTAAAATATTATTTAAAATTATTTCCAAGGCTAGATAATTATTATAAAATTGTTTCAAAGCTAGAATTGGCCAACCGAACCCTGTTTATTATTCCGAAATTGATCCAACGACCCATTTTAGTTCCGAAAAATGTTTTAAAAATCATTTTAAATATCCGAAAGCCTATTTATGACCCGAGACTTCTTTATAAATGAAATATAAGTGATTATGTGACATGTTATGTGTTATATGTGACTTGTTGGTTAACTGTCGGTCTATATATCCGATGTTTACTTGTTTATTGCATAACTTTCAATCCGTTAATCGGATTTGAGTAAAACGAAGGGTAGATAGAAGTATGTGTCGAATAGAATCGTATGAGTTAAATATTGCTAGATGCTTATGATATGTGAGAAGAAGAGGCAAGGCGTAGGGAAGGGAAATAGATAGTCAAGGAGTAAGACAGTGGTGATTGAGAGCAAGTGCAGTGTAATAAGCTAGTACCAGGCAAGTGTTCTGAACTTTCTCGAGATATTGTATTAATTGATAATGTTGTTTTACATTGCAAGTGCTTTGAAGCACTGAACCCTAAACCTTGATTCCAGTTATTGATCTTGAGCCGTAAACCTGATTCTTTCTAGACCATTGATTGTTGTATACCCAGATACGAACCCCAAATATACAATACTACTCCACAAATACATACAAACTAAATATTAAACACTGAACCAAATTGCTTACACATTCAAACCATTGTATCTTATGCTTTGAAAGACCAAATCCTTGGAACCCTGAAATGTTGATTCTTTTGTTATCCAATTCTTTTACTACCTAACAGCCAAGCTTTGGAAATGCCATATTGATCCTTATGCGGATTGGAACCATTTTCATTATTGAACGTCCATTGTTGTTAATGATCCTGTTCATGGTTTATTACTGTTTATTCTGTTATTATGGTAGAATTGGATTGTTTTTATAAAATTGTGGACCAGATTCGTGGTCAGACCATATAATGGTCAAGTTAGGTCAATCTGTGCCTTGGATCCAGTTGTTAGAGTAGTGTTGTGTGCTTTGCTCGGGGTTAGTGCATGACTGATCAGCAGCCTAACCTTGGTTTTTAAAAATGAAAATATAATATCCAATTCTAAATCATAATCCATTGTTCACTTGATATCATAACCATATTTACCTGATGATCATTATTCTCAGTTTTGTCATTGTGACTTGCTGAGCTAGTTAGCTCATTTGTGCAATATTGGTTATGTTCTTTTCCAGTCAAGAAGGAACCGGTTGGTATCGAGGATCCCCAGTCCAGCGCGAGAGCTAGGGGTTCAGGTTGATCGAGCTAAGCTAGTAGGCTTCTTTTGGGATAATTTGAGTTTGTAAAAGTTTGTAATAATGTTTAATACTCAGCTCTGAGTTTGGAATAGTTGGGATTTGAACGTTTGTAATATAAGTAGGTGTGTTTGGCTTGTGTGCATACTTTAACCTGTTGCGGTCCGTGGTAGTTGGTAAGTAGGGTCACTGCATATTATTATTATCTTTATCATTGTGATAAGCAGGTTATTAATAAGGTGTGTGTGGACCCCAAATTTCTGACCCGGGTTTGGAGGGCGCCACAAGTTATTTGTATGAACAAATGAGAAGAATGTTTTCAAGAACTAAAGATTTAAGATAGAGCAAACAGAAGGAAGAAAGGAAAAGAAGAAGGGAGGTGGAATAAAGAAGAAATTAGTAACTAAACCAATATGGATTTTATTAGACAATCAAAGAGATTTTATCATCTGCAATAAGGTTTTATTAAAGGACTTGAAGGTATACCAATATAGAACGACGATGTAATGAGAATTACCTCAAAATACAGGAAAACTCGTGAATACAAGTATCCAACATATGGTAGAAATTAATAATGATAGTAACGTATATGAATTGAAAGATTTCGATCCAGAGTTAGCCACATGAATGATTTATTTGATGAATAACCGAACGTTACTATTAGAATACTCACTTATGTTAAGAAGAAATAATGAAGTATGAGAATGAAGAACTTAAATAGGAAAGAAAGTGGAATCAAAAGGATGATAAAGAAGAATTATAATATGCCATGATATAGGTAAGATATGGATATTATGAGGGACAGAAGTAAAGTGAAGAATTGATGAAACATTTGTAAATTGAGATAAAGAATGCATCCCATGAGTATGATTAAGTACCGAGGGCTAAAAGAAAATATCTAGTGACCAGGCATGAAGAGATCATGGGGGAAAGCGTTAATTAAAACATTACTGATAGGTTATCCCAAACCTAGACATTCTCTTTTATTAATAAACAATTTATCCAATAAGTGGGTTAGTTGCTGCTTGAAGAAATGGTGGTACGTCATCAGATCCAGGAATTGATTGTAAATGATCAATATTATTTGATTGGAGATTTGACAGAAATATATAGAATATGATGAATCATGTCGAACCAGAATAGTATATACCACTCCTAGATGAAGGAACATTAAATAAGGCAGAACTAAAAGATAAGAATTTGGCTAAACATCGATAACTCAAGGGATTCAAGTTACTCCGAGAATATGATACAAGACATAGATGTCAAAGAAGACTTTCTTATAATATAGTATAAAGAAAGAATAAACGTAAATGTGACTAGACATCAAGGAAGAGCGTTGCAATTAGTTTCGTATGAGAACTCCCTATAACCCAAATTAAATGATAATATGGGTTAGAATATGCGGGTGATGCCTCCAGGTTAGTATATTTTCTTCTAAATAGTAAGAGATTTTTGGCCGGCAGATATACTCGATTGGGATTCAAGGAAATTAAGGTATGATGATAAGTTTGTGCGTCAATCATATCTAGTCGAGATTTTTTCATTAATTCTTAATTTTGGAGTAATTTTGAGAACGTTAGAAATCGAATACGCCATGGTTTCAGTATATCATTCGCACATGGACAAGAAGATTAAAGGAACAATTAAAGAGCCTCGAAGGCGATTGGAAGCGATTACAAACTAGGTTAATTGAACAAAGAAACATGTGGGAATGAGGTTCAACAACCAGTAATATTGGAAACGTTCATGAGCACAAATTACTAGGAAAAGAGAATTAATATGCATTATGCTGGTCCTTTTGAGACAGTAAAATAGGCAGGATAATTATAAGTGAGTTGGCTTCACCACCATACATATAGCAGGCTCATAGGGTGTTTATATGTGTATACTCAGGAAAAGGAATTTAGCTCCATTATAAAATGGAGAATTGAGTTGAGTTATATGAGCAACTAATAGAATATGATGTCAGCAAGAGGCTGTTGAGTAATGATTGATGTTGCAATTAAAGTTTATGAAAAGTTATAAGGTTGAAGGATCAACCTGAGAAAATGAAAGTGAGATACTTGAATGTATTATTATTTGATCTTTAGTGTGATTCTGAGGATAGAATCCTTTTAAGGGGGAAGGATGTAATATCCGGTACATAGCATGTAACTACATTTTTATCAATAAATGATTATTATGTGATTATTATGTGAATTTTGGTGAATTATCTGATAATTGATAATAATATTTGGATGTTTATATATGATAAAATGTGAGTATGTTAATTTTATTATATCAAGAATAAAGTACAAATAATTTTGATATTTTTCTGGAAATTTTTGGACTGTTATATGATTTTATAATGATTTATGAATTTATTAACTATTTTCTGCATAATTATAAAACTGTTTTATTAAATCGGGAATCGTCCAACTTCAACCATTTTTGGCGTTTTTACAACCCGAAACTCTTCGGAAAACTCCTTCATAACCTAATTTGATTATTCCAGACATTTTCCATGTTTTGACTTTTTCGATCCGGATTACCGTTTGACCCGTACGCATCCCGGCGCAAAATTTTCGATACGATAATCATTTGGATAGATCAATAAAACCCGTATTCTCAAGAGACGGGATATTATTACATTATTTTCGTATAAAGTGTTTTATAAGAAGCCCGGTTGTGATAATTATCTAATACAGGTACCAAATCAGATCATTTTTGCAGTTACTTAGCGGCTGAGTAACTTATTTTTTGATCCAATACGATCCAACGGGTATTAATATTAAATAAGTATAAATAGTCTTCTTCTTATTTCATTTTATTCATATAATCATAATCGATCAGTAAAAGCCGATAAATTACAGAGAAAAACCCATCAAATTGTTGTGTTCTTGAGAATTAAAACAAAAAACGAAAGCGTTATCGAACTCAGAATCAAGCGTGCCATATACCAAATCGAAGGTCTCGAAAAGTTCTATCAGAATCAACTATCCTTTTCAGTGCATAAATCAAGGTTTTTTTCTTATTTATTTATTTTAATTTGAATTATTTAATGAGTAAAATAGAAATTTTTGTTCTTGATGTTGTTTGTGTAATTTGATGCTTGAATCATGTAGATCTTTTCTTCCTGATCATTTTGGTATATTATATGACTCATTTGGAGTTCAATAACATGTTCAAATTGCTGTTTGATACTCGAATTGAAGAACTAGGGTTTATAGCTATGTATATTTTCAATTGAAAATTAGGCATTTCTTTGTTAGGGGTTATTAGATGAAATTGATTGCACAGACTGGTAGATCGTCCAAGGACGATGCGATTGATGTATAGATGGTGAAAAAACGTTTCTGGGAAGGCCTTGATCGGAAAAGTAGACCCAACTGGCTGCCAGGGATGGCAAAATAATCCGATCCGATGGATACCCGATCCGAAACCTGAAATTTTGGATTTACCGAACCCGATTTTTTGGATTTGGATTTGGATATGGATTTAATTTTTAAACCTAAAAATTTTTAGATTTGGATTTGGATATTAGGTATACCGATCCGAAACCCGATCCAAAATCTGAAACTCTATCCGAATCCGATCCGAACCTGAAATCCGAAAAAACCCAAATTATTATATATATATTATATATATTAGAATTTTATAGAACCTAACTCTATATTATAATATACATTATACATATTATTATATAATTTTTTAAACATATATTTTTATATTTATGGTAAAAATTAACTAATTATAAAGTTTAATGAAATATAATTAATCAATCATTTAAAAGGGTGATAACAAAACATCTTTTAGTGACAAATCTTAAAAACTGGTTATCAATTGAGTTGATTTTTTAAATATTATCTATAAAAATAATAACATAATTAATGATGTGGTGGAGTGGTTGAAAATGACACGTTAAAATTCTTTCTCTACAAGTCGCGTGTTCGATCCCAAGCACTTGCAATATCAATAATTATACAAATTTTCAGATTTCGAGTTTGGGTTTCGGGTTCGGGAATGAATATCCAATTCAAAAAAATTCGGGTTTCGGGTATACCCCAATCCGATCCGAAATCCGATAGATCGGGTTTGGGTATTCATTTTCGGGTATTTTTCGGGTTCGGATCGGGTTCGGGTATGGATAAAATTTTCGGGTTTGGATATGGATTCTGCAATACCCGATTTGATCCGACCCGATTGCCATCCCTACCGGCTGCGAGTTTTCCAGTCCTTTTTCCGGCTAACTCGTTGATTTCCTGGTGATTTCGTTTGCATAATCACGTTCCTGGAGCAAAGCAGAATAATTACTGATATTTTGGGACGTTTCTGGGCAGAAATAAGGTCGCCGGAAAAGCTCATGGCTGGTGTCCATGGCTTCCCGGCGAAAGGGGGACGACTGTAAAATTACAGTTTAGCCCCCGAGTTTTTGCAAAGTTTGCATTTTTAATACTCCTGTTTTAAAAACTTTCAAAAATCAGATTCCTGTTTTATTATTTTCAGAATTTTTATTTTCTTTTTATAATATTTTCAGAAATTGATTTTTATCATTTTAAAAATTCCAAAATTCATTATTTTATTTCTGAAAATTATTTTTAAATTTAAAAATAAATCTTAATTACTTAATTAATTAATTTTAGTTGATGATTAATTATTTAATTGGTCAATTAATTTAAATATTAATTTATTAATTAATTTAATTAGTTAATAATTAATTTTAATTGATCGTTTAATTAGATTTAATTATTTATTTAGATTTAAAAATTCTGAATAATAGTTTCGAGTTTTAAAATATTATTTGAAATTATTTTTAAAGCTCGATAATTATTATTAAATCATTTTAAAGTCAGATCCGGGTATTCGAACCCTATTATTTAATTATAAAATAATTCAGAGAATCATTTTAATTAAGAAAAATGTTCAAAAATTCATAAAAAAATACCTGGAAAATCATTTTAACCCCGAATCTTCTTTGAAAAATTAATTTGATCGAAGATCTTGCATGATTTGTGCTACGTGCTATCTGATTGATGTGTTATATGCCTATGTGGTTATTGTTTAACTGTTTTAATCATAATTTTAAATCCGTAAGTCGGATTTGGGTAAAACAAAGGGTATATAAGAGCTTGTATCGTCTATGTGACGATTAAAATATTATGAGATTGAGTATTGATAGATACTCATGATACCGAACATAGAAAAGCAAAGCACAGGAAAGAAGAGCAAGTGATCAGTAAATAGAACTGAAGCATAGAAAAAGAAGGCAAATGATCGATGAATAGAAGCAAGGCATAGAAATAGAAGGAAAGTGATTGATGAGTACAAGTAATGTTGGAAATCATCTGTGATAAGGCAAGTACTTCTGAACCTTTCTTGAGATAAATTGTAAATAATTCTGAACTTTCTCATGACATGTTGCTAGTATTCAAAATAAGTCATGTTTTATATTGCAAGCGCTTTAAACTATTCAACCTTGAACCCTGATCATATCATTGAACTTGAGCTGTAAGCCTTATTTCTTGTAAACCACCGACAGTTGATTTCCCAGATATTAAACATACAAATATAATACTACTCTACAAAAATATACACATCATAAACCAATTACTGAAATGGAATTACTTGAGCATACCGAAACTTATATACCCTATAATACCCTTTAACATCAAAGATCTATACCATGTATTATCATTAAACCATTGCTCATCAGATACCTGATTTTTCAACAGGCTTGGATCCGTTCTTCATATATAAAACCTTGATATACCCTGGTGATACCTGATCTCTGAGATAAATACTTTATCAATGTTAATTATGATTCTGTTTTATTGAATTACAATGGTTTTCATATTGAATCATTTTAGAATTGGATGGTTTAATAAATGTGGACCAGATTTGTGGTTAGACCAGATTCTTGGTTGTTAGGAATATGTTGTGAACTTGATGATAAGTTGAACAAAGCGCCTTAGTAGATTTAACTTAGTGCTTTGTAGATCTCGACGGATGTTCTAATATAGTCCCGATGAATGAACTTTATAGTCCCGATGGATGACAACTGAACATCCATCGAGAGTGTAGCTTATGTAACACTAAGTATTATAGCATATTTCTGCAAACAACAATGTTTTAGTTGAGTAGATGCTGTAGGATTCTTTGAGTCATGTTGACTACTAGATTGATACGTTGAATAGGATGGCTAATTGTAAATATAATATGTCTTGTAATTCTGTATAAGTGAAATAGAGTCAACTGACAGAAAAACTCCCGACGGATGATCTACAAAGGCTCCCGACGGATAATCAACAAGGCTCCCGACGAATGACTAACATAGTCCCGACGGATGATCATAATTCAAAAGAGCAGTTGACAGTAACAACACAGTCACATGCATCGGGTGTTTGCAAATGGAATGTGGCAGCCTAATTACAGGATTTAGAGAACAAAGAAGCATTATCATTTCCATGCAATTATGAAGACATTCAAAGATGCTGAATAGAGTAATGAAGTAGCATAAAGTTAGATTAGATATAGTTTATCTTATTGTCTTGTCTTACTATCATGTAACTTGGTAATATATAAACCAAATGTAGCAAGTAGAACAAACTACCAAGTAAGCATAATTTTCAAAGAGATAGATAAAGCTGTATCTGTTAAGCATTTCTCTATAATTTTGTAAGTTCACTTGTAAGCAGCTGTGTGCTATTCAAGCATCACAGAGTTCTCAACTTTATATATATATCTCTGGTGGATAAGTTCAAATCCACCATAAAGTTTTAAAGCTTTATGCTTTATTACTTTGTGCTTGATTTCTATTCTACTTTCATTCCGCACTTCTTGCAAAATCAAACACTGTTATATATTATGTAAAAACATTCTTAAAATCAGAAAAAGAAGCCAGAATTACATTCAACCCCCCTTCTGTAATTCTTGTTGCATTGTTTGGGAATAACAATTGGTATCAGAGCAAGCTCTTGAAGTACAAAGAGTGTAAAGATCACCACAATCAATAAAATGATCAGAAAGGATGTTGGAGTGAAAATTCCATTTCTGGACAAAGACAATTATCGACACTGGAAGGTAAAGATGCACCTACATCTTCTTTCTCAAGATAAAGCTTATGTGGACTATATTGAGAAAGGTCCTCATGTTCCTATGAGAGCCGCTACAGGAAATGAACCATCAGTTCCAAAGCCCATACATGAATGGTCTGATCCAAATATTGAACAAGTCAGGATAGATAAAAAGGCCATGAACATAATGTTTAATGGTGTTGATGGTGATATATTTGACAAAATCGTTAACTGTAAAACAATAAAAGAGGTTTGGGACATAATTTAAATTATCTGTGATGGAACTGAGCAAGTAAGAGAGAACAAAATGCAGCTCTTGATTCAGCAATATGAGTATTTTCATTGTGAAGAAAGTGAGCCACTCACTGACATATTTAGTAGATTACAAAAGGTACTGAATGCTCTCAAGTTGCATGAAAGGGTCTATCAAACAAAAGACTCAAACCTTAAATTCCTTAGATCTCTACCAAAGGAATGGAAGCCCATGACAGTCTTTTTAAGAAACTCTCAAGATTACAAGGAATTCACCTTGGAAAGATTGTATGGAATTCTAAAAACCTATGAGCTTGAAATAGAGCAAGATGAAAAGATGGAGAAATGAAGGAAAAAAGGAGGATCCATTGCACTAGTTGCTGAGCAAGAAAAGGAGAAGGAGATGAAGGTTGAAGCTGTTGAATCTACATCAAACTCAAGGGTCTGTGAAAGCAAGGGTAAAGGGCTGGTAGCTGAAAATAAAGAATAGTTGAGCCAAGATGACATGGATGATATAGATGAGCATCTAGCATTCTTATCCAGGAGATTTGCCAAGCTCAAATTCAAGAAGAATTTTGGAGTAGCTAAGCCAAACATAAACATGGTTGATTCAAGTGTTTTAAATATGGCTTGGAAGGTCATTTTGCCAGTGAGTGTAGAAAGCCTGATTCTGGTAAAAAGAAGTTTGATCTTGTTGATTACAAGCAAAATTATTTTGAGTTGCTCAAACAAAAGGAATGGGCTTTCATCAAACAAGAGAATGACTGGGTTGCAGAAGGATTGGATGAAGATGAAGATACAAGCCATGTCAACTTAGCCCTAATGGTCAAGTCAGATGAAATAGAAGTTAGTTCATCCAGCAATCAGGGAAACATAAAGAATCTTTGGTATCTGGATAGTGGTTGATCAAGGCACATGACTGGAGATTCTACCCTGCTCATTGGTTTTAGAGAAAGAGCTAGCCCAAGTATTACTTTTGGAGATGAAAACAAAGGTTATACTGTGGGATATGGCTTGATTTCAAAGGATAATGTCATAGTTGAAGAAGTTGCCCTAGTGGATGGTCTCAAGCACAATCTGTTGAGTATCGGCCATCTTTGTGATAGGGGTAACTCAATTACTTTTAATACAGAAGCCTGTGTTGTGACTGACAAGAAGAGCAACAAAGTGGTTCTCACTGGAGTGAGAAAAGGCAATGTGTATCTAGCTGACTTCAACTCATTAAATGCAATCTGTAACTTGTCTTCTCATTAAAGCAAGTCAAGAAGAAAGTTGGCTATGGCAGAAGAAGTTGTTCCATCTAAACTTCAAGACCATGAATGAGCTAGTCAAGAAAGAACTGGTTAGAGGTATTCCTCAAGTGGAGTTTACAAAGGATGGATTATGTGATGCCTGCCAGAAAGGAAAGCATATCAAAGCATCATTCAAGAAGAAGCTTGATTCAACAATTAAAGAACCTTTACAATTGTTACACATGGATTTGTTTGGACCAGTCAATGTGTTGTCTATCTCAAGGAAAAGATATTTCCTGGTAATTGTAGATGATTTCTCAAAGTTCTCTTGGACATATTTCCTAAAGTCTAAAGATGAAGCTAGTGAAATCATCATCAATCACATAAGGCAAGTTAACAATCATCCTGACCTTAAAGTAAGAAGAATCAGGAATGATAATGGAACTGAGTTCAAGAATTCTGTGATGAGACTATTTTATGAAGAGAATGGGATTATGTATGAGTTTTCTGCAGCTAAAACTCCACAAAAAAATGGAGTGGTGGAAAGGAAAAACAGATCTTTTATTGAAGCTGCAAGAACAATGCTAGAAGAATCAAAGTTACCAATATATTTTTGGACTGAAGCTATGAACACTGCATGCTACACTCAGAATATTTCTTTGGTCAATCAAGCAAAATACATGACACCCTACCAATTGTTCAAGAATAGGAAGCCAACATTAAACTTTCTACATGTCTTTGGTTGTAAATGTTAAATCTTAAGGAATCAACCCGATCAATATGGAAAGTTTGATGCTAAAGCAGATAAAGGAATTTTTGTTGGATATGTTGTTGGAAAAGCATATAGAGTTTACAATCTAAGAACCAACATTGTTATGGAATCTGTACATGTTGTTTGATGATAAAAATATTAAAGGACTGCAAGATGGAGATTTCTATGAGAGCCTCAAATTTGACAATGTGGAGATGATGTATGAAGATAGTGATGATGATAGTGATCAAGAACCAATATCCAAGGATCATGCAGAAAAGTCTACAACTAATGAAGCACATAATTCAACATCCGTGGAAAGACCAAGTGCATCAACCGTCGAAAGACAATCTGCATCATCCGTCAACGGGCAAAGAACAACATCCGTCGATCCCTCAATAGGAGTTGAAAGTTAAATAAAATCACAGGCAGAAAGAACCCCATCTTCAAGTCAAAGATCCATAAACTCATATGGAGTTTCTGATCATCAAAACTCTTCTAATCATCAAGACAACAATGAGGCCTCTTTATCTAGAGCTAATCTACCACAACAAAGAAAATGGACTAGAGATCACCCTTTTGAGCTCATTATTGGTGATGCATCTTCTAAAGTTCAAACATGGAAAGAAACTCAAGAAGAATGTCTATATAGCAGCTTTCTCTAAAAGGAACAACCAAAGAAGGTAGAAGAAGCTATGTTGGATCCTGATTGGGTTCTAGCTATGCAGGAGGAGCTAAACTAATTTAAAAGGAACAAGGTATGGAAGCTGGTACCCAAGCCTAAAGGAAAGAATCCAATTGACACCAAGTGGGTATTCAGAAAAAAGATGGATGAAAATGGCATAGTTATCAGGAACAAAGTTAGATTGGTTGCTAAGGGCTAATGTCAACAAGAAGGAATAGATTTTGATGAAACCTTTGCTCCTGTTGCAAGACTTGAAGCCATCAGAATTTTCTTGGCCTATGCAGCCCATGCCAATTTTAAAGTCTATCAAATAAATGTCAAAAGTGCCTTTCTGAATGGAGATTTGGAGGAGGAAGTCTATGTCAGTCTGCCTCCTGGTTTTGAAGATCCAAATTTTCTAGAATATGTCTACTATCTTTTAAAAGCACTTTATGGATTGAAGCAAGAACATAGAGCCTGGTATGGTACTTTGTCAAAGTTTCTCTTAAAAAATCACTTCACAAGAGGTACTGTTGACAAAAAATTATTCTTTAGAAATGTTAATGGCTCTAGTATACTTGTTCAAATTTATGTAGATTATATTATATATGGCTCTACAGATGAAAAACCTTGCAAAAAGTTTGCTAAATTGATGCAGAGTAAGTATGAAATGAGTATGATGGGAGAACTAACTTACTTTCTTGGCATACAAGTTAAGCAAGTTAGCGATGGAATATTCATTAGTCAAACCAAATATATTTTTGATCTTTTAAAGAAGTTTGATCTAATGGATTGCACATCTGCAAAAACTCTCATGGCCACTGCAACTAAACTTGAATTAAACACTACTGAAAAGTCTGTGGATATTTCAAGCTATAGAGGCATGGTTGGCTCACTTTTATACTAAACAGCTAGTAGGCCAGATATAATATTTGCTACTTGTCTTTGTGCTAGATTTCAGGCTGATCATAGAGAGTCTCATTTAATAGTTATAAAGAGAATTTTCAGATATCTCAAGGGAACACCAAAACTTGGCATTTGGTACCTTAGAAATTTTGGCTTTGATCTAACTGGTTATTCAGATGCAGACTATGCATGGTGAAAAATTGATAGAAAAAGCACTACATGAACCTGTCAATTTCTAGGAAACAAGCTAGTATCCTGGTTCAGTAAAAAACAAAATTCAGTTTCTACTTCTACAACTGAAGCTGAATATATTGCTGCTGGCAGTTGCTGTGCACGGATTCTATGAGTGAAAGACCAATTGTTGGACTTTGGTATGCAAGTGGACAAAATTCTTATTTTCTGTGATAACGCAAGTGCAATTGCCATCACTGAAAATCTAGTACAGCATTCAAGAGAAAAGCATATAGATATCAAATACCACTTCATTAGGGAACATGTGATGAATGACACTGTGGAACTTCATTTTGTTCCAAGTGAGAAGCAGCTTACAGATATCTTTATCAATCCACTTGATGAATCCACCTTTACTAGGTTAGTAAGTGAGTTAGGTATGCTTATTATTCTTAAATTATTTCTGACAATTTTGCAAGTTGTAATGCAGCCAGAAACCTAATTGATTTTTCTGTTTTAGATGAAATTTTGGCTAAGTCAAAATTTACATCTCGACGGATGTTCATTATCCATCGAGTTTGATCATCCATCGAAATAGAAGAGCTTGGTAAAAATCAATTACTTTTTTGGATTATTTTATACCCGACGGATAATTGCTTTATTCTCATCCGTCGAATTTTCTACATCTTAGTCGTTGAAGTTCTGAACATTATCAATCAGATATACTTACATTCTGTAAGTATATCACGACGGATAATTGATAGAATTTTGACAGTTTATTTTCATTTTTAAACGACTATTTTGAGCAATTTTCATTGGGTCTTTAATTTTTACCTTTAATTTTTTACTCATTTTATCTGAGAATACATATAAGCCTTATTTCAAGTTCATTTTAGCTTTTATCTTTCTCTATTGTAATTAACTGCTCTCTTCTTCCTCAAAGCAAAACCCCTCTCTTTCTATAATTTTCCTTACTCAACAATGGTACCGGTAGTCGAGATCATGTCCTAGACAGGATTCATTTATGAGAAGAACAATTTCGTAGCTCTTGTGAACAAAGAAATTTCAGCCTCTCAAGATTATAACAAAATGATGGATTTTATGAAGGGATGCAAACTTAACTATGCCATGCTGGAATCACCCACAATCTACTGTGAAGTTGTGGAGGAGATGTGGATTACTGTAGTCTATCAGGCAACTGACAAAACCATAACTTTCACCATTAAAGGTAAGGAATTATGCATTAATAGTGATACTATTCAAGCATGCCTTAAAATTCCTGAAAACACTACTACTAAACCACACACAAATGCTGATTTTGTTAACTTGGTTACTTCTATTGGCTATGCTCTTCCTACCACTAAGTTAAGTGAGATTAGAAGTCTAGGTCTTAGGAAAAATTGGAGTTTTCTGTGTGATGTAGTTACCAAGGTGTTCTCTGGTAAGATAAGTAACTTTGATTCTGTCAATACTGCTATACTTAACATGCTCTACATGCTAGTTACTGATAATTGCCATAATTTTAGTGATGCTATCATGTTTAAGTTAGGTTACAAGTTAGGGGACATTAAAAAGAGATCTAGGAGTGTCTATTATGCTAGATTCCTTGTGATCATTGCTAACCATCTTTGTTAGGATCTTGTGATTGAGAACCCAACCAACAAAATGGATTGTTGGGTTCAAGAAAGAAGAGTAATTGCAAATTTAAACAGAGCCAATTACCACAAAGAGGCACCCCTTATCTATTTGCCTATCATGGAGGGCCCTCAGGTAAGTGAGGTAAACACTTCTGTCCCTACTCCTTCTACCTCTTAAATTTCTTTTCCATTGACCGTGGCTATGGCATCTGTGTCAATGACCCAACAGATGCCCAAAGATGCCGGTTTCAAAATCCACCAAAACCAAAGAGGGGAGTGTGAAGGGTGGTAAGGTTGGTGAGGGATAGGGTGAACATAAAAGAAGCCCTAAGAATAAGGATGGAGAGATAAGTGTACCCAAACCTAGCCACAACATAGTTTCCCAACAAACTGTGGTGCTTAATAAGGAAATTAGCACATCTCTAGTTTCATCCTCCCAAAAGGATGCTACTATTGAAACAAGCTCCTAACCAGGAGCACAGGCCAAAAGGGTTAGGGACACAGATTCACCCCAAACTTATACAAGAAAGAAGAAATATAGAAAACTTGGGGATGCACAGGGATCACATACAGTGCAAATTGAAGCTAAAGACTCAGTCACGGCACCATCTCAAATTCAGTTTAATGTGGCTCTAATATATATGAAGTCACAACCAAAATCTTTAACAATAGAAACACTAAACACACAAAACTCTCCCACAAATTCTCTAGATGTGGATATGATTCACACATCAATCCCTGATTCTCCTTCTTTAACTATGTTCGAGGAGCCAAAATTCAGTGCAAGTGAGCATCATCTTCTAGATGATTTGTTGGCTCACTTGCTAATTTTTTCAGGAACTGCTGAGACTTCTGTGCCTAAATTATCATCAATCTGCATAGAGTCCACAATAGTTTCAACTCCAAACTCTATCATATCCTCTATTCCGGTGGATACTGTTCATCCGTTGGTCAGTGATTGTATCCCGACGGATGTGGCCAACAACAATCATCCGTCGGCTATCATAACTACTACCCCGATGGATGTTCCTCATCCGTCGGTACTCATTACACAAGCTGATTTTTCAAAAATTATTACAAGTGTAGATGAGTTAGTATTTGTACATCACTTCTAGGATTGAGGGAAGGGAGTATACAAAGTGAGAGGCTGAGTTGCTCTCAGGCAAAAGGAGAGGAAAAGAGAGAAATTATGCAGGCTATTTCTTCCAGCCTGGAAAAAGTGAGTGAGGGGAGTTCCACCTTAGTAGGTGAAGGTGAGGGTGGTGAGCCAAGGGGAGCCCTTAATCCAAGAACAGAGAGAAATTGAGAGAAAAGCAGGTACAACTGAATGTGAAGAGCCCATTGTAAGTGAGTACATAGATGTCAATGAGGCTGACAAGAAACAATTATTTCAGCAAGAATATCAAGTTGTTTTAGATTATGTTTCTTATAAAGCTGAGGCATTTACTCACCCTGTGTCATTATATCAAGTCTTAGCTAAACATGACAATGTGGCTGCTGAAAGGATGCTAAACTTAGTGCATACCACTGCTTCAATGCAAAGGGCAAAGGATGCCATCACAGCCTTGCCATCTACAACTGGTGATGACATTGATTATGGAACTGGTGGTTCTGAGGACTTCTTTGGGGATGAAGATGATGATGAAGAAGAGCTAATGGACATAGGGGAGAAGCAGGCCCTAGCTCAAGATCAAGCATGCCACCTTGGGCATTTTCCAAGACATGTGATGAGCACCACTTTAAATCTACTCTATCTCATATTATTCAACAAACTCAGACAACTCTTCAAACCACCACAAATTCCAACACAAAGAAATTTCTACAAGAACACCTCAATTCTCTCCAACTACATCAAATACAGTCTCTCAAACAGACTATGGATGTCACTGAGCTGAAGACAGAATTTGATCAAGTCAAGAAGGATGTTACTGACAGGCTAGATGTTAAGTTTCCCAACACCACCATGTTTGATATTAACAGACAACTCAGGAAAAATTCTGATCTGGCCAGCAAAGTGGACTCTTTGGACACAAGACTCAAGACATTGGAAGCTTCCATCACTGTAATTTACTTACATCAAGCCCAACAAACTCAGTTGCTTCAAAAGTTAGTAGCTGTATAAACTTTTACCTCCACTCAACTTGATGCTAATAAAAAGGGGGAGAAAGATTCACTTGTCCCAGTTAGTCAAGGAGAGCCAATCAGTGAGGGGGAGAATGTGCTAAACATACATGTTAGTCAAGTAATTGTTACATAAATTACTTTTCCTAACCCACCATTCTTGGACAGCATTGATCTGATCCAGATAGCAGCTGCTAAGTTGGATTCAAAGACAAATTTAAAGAAGCTTGATGTTGTAGCAGTTGAGAAGGAATTGGATGACAAATGGAGGAAGATTGATGAAGAAATCATAAAAAAATTTGGTCCAATTGAGAAACCAAACAAGACCTTTCCTCACTTCTCTCAAGTCAAGCAAATTTCTGTGAATGACATGAGTCTAGGTAATCTGGAAAAGGGACAACCTTCATGCATAAAGTCTCCAAAAGCCAACTTGGTTTTGAAGCCCAAAAGGAATTATCAAAAGTCATCAGATAAAAATCCCTTGGATCTTATGTTTGAGACTCCAAGGCCAGATGAAAAGAAGCTGTTGGCAAGGTCCATTGCATTCTTCAAAGGTCCAACTGACTCAGTGCTAAAAAGAAGAATTGCTAAGATCTACAGGATTGGGAAAGAAATATGTGTGGTGGCTGGACACCCTCAGTTTGCAAAAGCTAAGAAGGAAGAAAATGAGAGAATCATGCAAGAAAAGAAGTAGGCTGCTTTAGATGCTAAAAATCTCAAACAGAAGAAGAAGTAAGCTGCTATAGTAGCCAAGCTTCAAGCTGTGAAAACTGCAACTAAGATTTCTGAGAAGCAACCTGTGATAGCTGAAGCTCAGGATCAGAAAATGCAAAATGAACCTCAACAGAGAAGGAAGTTCAGATACAGAATATTTCCTAAAAAAAGATTGGACATCAATGATGATAAGATGGAAGATTACATTCCCAAACAGTCTACAACTTCAACTCAAACATCCAAGCCCTCAGAAGTGCATGATGAATTTAAGGTGGATCCTATAAAGAACTTTCATGGTGAGCTAATAGTTCCAAAAGATTAGCCTATAGACTATGATATTTTGGCACTTCCTGAACTCAATTTTACCAATCTTCAACAAGTCAAAGAAGACAAAGATAAGAGCAATCAAGAAGGTCAAGCCTATGAGTCTCAGGACCAAAACCTTAACCAAAGCTCAACCAACTGTCAACAAGGGAGATCTTCTATATATCTGTGACATCAAAGAGTTTTCAGATATAAATCTTTACATGGATGAACTAGAAAAAGTAAGAGCAATTAATGCTCACAGAAATCTCCCTGAAAGACTAGTGTTCAAATACAAGGGTAGGAAATAGATCATATGGCCCCTTCACAGAAGTCTTCAAGAAAGTTGTTCTGTTTTGTTAAAGATCTTCTCATCCTTCAAGAAAAATTTTGGATTCAATGTGACTGCCAATAAATTGGTTCTAAAGAAGATAGAAGAACTCAGGAGCTGAAAAGCCTCAAATGCACTTCCAAGAACTCTATCCATTCCCTTTACAGGAAATATAGTGCACTTGAGGCCTTACTGGCTGATGAAATTTATGAATGACAAAGGTGTTAGAAGATTCTTCAGATTACATGACCAATTGAGCATCTCAAGCAATGAGACTCTATTGAAAATACAAGAAAAGTTGGATCTATCAAATGCTGAAGAATTTGAATTTCACAGACAACTCTAAAATCATATATAAGAAAACAACTGGAAGCTTGGGAAGAAATTAAGACAATCAAGGAAATAGAAATCATCTGCGCAGTCTAGAGGAGCACATTGAAAATGATTGTGAGAACTCTTTGTACACTTTACTTTGTTCAATCTTCAAATAAATTATAGCATTTACTAGTTTTATCTACCGTTATTAATTTGTTCAATTAGGGTGTTTTGTTATCATCAAGTTTCTCTTAATTTATGGCTACAATTCCAGTAGACATAAATTAGGGGAGATTGTTAGGAATATTTTGTGAACTTGATGATAAGTTGAACAAAATGCCTTAGTAGATTTAACTTTGTGTTTTTGTAGCTCTCAACGGATGTTCTAATATAGTCCCGATGGATGAACTTCATAATCCCGACGGATGACAACTCAACATCCATCGAGAGTGTAGCTTATGTAACAATAAGTATTGTAGCACATTTCTGCAAACAACAATGTTTTAGTTGAGTAGATGTTGTAGGATTCTTTGAGTCATGTTGATTACTAGATTGATATACAAAATAGGATGACTACTTATAAATATATGATGTCTTGTAATTCTGTATAAGTGAAATAGAGTCAAGTGATAGAAAAACTCCCGACGGAAGATCTATAAAGGCTCCCGACGGATAATCAATCAGGCTCCCGATGGATGACCAACATAGTCCCGACGGATGATCATAATTCAAAAGAGCAGTTGACAGTGACAACAAAGTCACATGCGTCAGGTGTTTACAGATGGAATGTGTTATGGATAAAAACTTAGGGTATATTAATTGCTGTATTTAATACTAGGGTTCGGGAGCTCAAGGCCTTTAATGGATGCTCTCGTGTTTCGTAGCTTAACTCTGCCTTTACGAGATGTCTATGTATCTCTGTAATTTAGAGAATCAAGCCAAAAAATGTAGTTCTGATTTGTGATGTGAGGCCCTTATATATATGTTGGGAGTCCTTGAATTGGACTTGGGTTAGGAGACTTGGTGGTCAAGTCTCAGAATTAGAATGGACTTTGGAGTCCTAAGAAGTAGGAAGCTGATTCCTTATCCCACCAGGTTCCTTGGAGGCCAATCTACAAGGATTTATTTCTCCATTAGGACTCATTTTATCAGCTGACTTATCCCTTATTAATTAATTATGAAATTAATTAATATTCAGGATTTTGGGCCTTGTTAGCTGGGCTTCATTACTGGACCGTATCAGGACTAATTAATTTGACATTGATTATTTATCTAGGCTATATTTAGGCCCATATCATTTGCCCCCCAACTTCTGGGAAACCGTAAAAGATTTCATAGAAGTTAAGTTCATTTGTTCCCTTACAGGGTATCATTTTTGCGTAAAGTGTGGAGTGACCTACACATTCACAATGATTTGCCTTGCTCATGGCTCCAGGGTTATTTTAGAACTTCCCTATTATTCGTACCTTCTTCCCTCCTTTTGAGAATTTTCTGGTATTTACAGGAAATTTTCCTTAATATTCAGGAATTTTTCCTTTATTTTCAGAGTTTATCCTTTTTTTCTGGATTTATTCTCAATTTCTGGCTCAAAATCGATCAGGAGACGTGTCAAATCGATTAGGATTCCTGATCGAAATTGACCAGGATCCTGATCGAACTAACTGTCAGCCAATCCGTCCCTCTGGTTGATGGAATTTCGACCAGGAGTCCTGATCGAACTAGCTCACAATGCGCCGCTCTAATCGATGGAATTTCGCCCAGGAATCCTGATCGATTTTGATCAGGATCCTGATCGAATTGAATGTATTCTTGTCAATGAGGTCTGAGGTGAATAGGCCAGAATTCCTAATCGAATTGGTCAGGATTCTGATCGATTAAACATACTTCTACCTTTTTGTTCAAATAAAAATTCGATCAGGATATTATCCTTTTTCGATCAGGACTTTGATCGATCTAAGTGACTTTTTAACCTTCTAATCGAATGAAATTTTGATCAGGATTCTTCCCTTTGTTGATCAGGACTCTGATCGAACTAAGTGACTTTTTACCCTTTTAATCGAATGAAATTTCGATCAGGATTATTCCCTTTGTCGATTAGGACTCTGATCGAAATAAGTGACTTTTTACCCTTTTAATCGAATGAAATTTTGATCAGGATTCTTCCCTTTATCGATCAGGACTCTGATCAAACTATTTCTTCAAAATTCTGGTCAATTTTTTACCTTTCAGTTTCCATTCTTGCTTTTAGAATGTCCCTGAAACCTCCCATGTTGGTGGGCTTTCCTCAAGACGGGCCTTGCTTTATGGGCTTTAAACGCCTCGTATTCTGAGTTTTTGGCTATAAATGAGGGATGAGAAGTGAGAATTCTCATTTCACTTTTCACATAAACTTGTCTCAAAACTCTCTCAAATTTCCTCCCTAGAAGGGCGATTTCCGGCGGTCTCAGCTACTGTAGTTCCACCACCTTCAATTTTTTTTGGGTTTCAAGCCTTCATCTGAAGAATATCAATGGCGGATCGAGATCTAGCTCGTTTGGGGAAGATGATCACTTCCAAGAGAGGTACTGCCATTCAAATCCAATCTCCCTAAACTTCTTTAATTGATATGATAAACTCTAGAGGTGATAAATATCCCTCTTTATCTGAATTAGATTCATACAACCATGGTAATACTTTTCACGAGTTTGAGGGTAGAATTGAGACTATGAACACTATGTATAAACTTCCACCCCACCTTAGAATTACCCCGGCCGCCCCTGGGGAAAGGACATGTAACTGGGAGGGCGACACTCTGTTTATTTATCGAGGAGCCCTGACCGCAGGTCTTAGGTTCCCATTTCATGAATTTATTCCTCGCTTACTTGCGGATGTAAAAATCAACCCATGTCAACTCCCTCCTAATGTATGGAGGAATATTATTTGTTTTATGGTTCTCTTTCTTAAAAATAAATTTCCTCTTTCCGTAGATGTCTTTAGGAAAATTTTCCAATTTTATAACAGTTCTATGTCTCAACCGGGCTGGGTTTTAATCCGTCAACGGCCCAAAGTTCCCCATATTTTGGATAGCAACTCTATAGTTGAGAATAACCCTAGGTGGATAGACGAGTTTGTTAGGCTGACCTGGGCTGGGGGCGATTGGGCCACACTCTTCCGTAGGCCCTTTTGCAAAGTGTCAGATGGTAGTCCTGGTAGCATCAGGTTAACTGATGAGGATGAGGTGGCCTATCAAGCCCTTATTTCAGATGACGGAAAAACAGACACTTGGACCCTTTTAGAGAAGTTCTCGTTGAAGAAAGTTGGTCTCTCTCAGTCCAGTGATAAGGGTAAATTTATCTGCGCAACTATTTCATTCCTCCCTTTTATTACAACTCTGTTATTTCCAGAGTTTTAATACTTTTCTTATCTTTCTTTCAGCTTGCGAGGCCATTAATAATATCAACATGCCTAAGAAGAGGGAATCTAGCCGCCAGAAGAGGGCCAAGCTGAACAGAGACCCCAGGGGGAAGCCTGATGCTCCCACCTTCCTTAGGCCCCATGTCCCTGTTGTGGAGCTGGGGGATGATGTGGATCCTCCACTTATGGTGCACTCTTTTAGGCCTAACTGGGGCTTTAGGAGAAGTGATACGGTGGTTGGATCCACCAAACATTCCAAGGACTGGTCGTACCACTCCATCACTCCCCACGACTTCACTGACATTGTCACAGGGAGTGACATTGAGACCATTGAACTTCTGGGTTCTCAAGCCCAAGCTGCGGTAACATCCCTTTCTCTTCTCTTTAAATTCCAACTTTCCTATTTTTATAAACTTGTGTTAACTCAAGTTTCTTTGTGCAGAGCAACACTTACTTCCAGGCGGCCCTTCATCAGGCTAGGTCCTGTAAAGGGAACTCAGACGAGTTTGAGAGGGAAATGAAGAAGTGTAAGGAGAGAGCTGAGGTCCTGGAGAAGAAGCTGGATACGAAGAAGGAGGAGCTGTCTAAGGCTCATTCCGAGCTGGTTAAGCTTAGGAGTGATAAGGAGAAACTCATTGATGATTACATGGATTCTAATAAATTCAAGAATCTCATGGAAATCCACGATGAGGGTCTTTATTCTCTACAGTTTACCCATGGATGGGATGCAGCTGTGAAGGCGGTCTCGGAGAAGCATCCTGGCCTAGTAGATCCCAAGGACTTTATAAGTCCTGAGCAGCCAGAGACAGAGGATAGCTTGGATTCCCTTTTTAACTCTCCTCGTCCAGATGATCACATCCTGGATCCCAGTACTACTTCACCTCCTGCGTCCTCCGTGAAGGACTTTGAGAAGGATGGTGCTGAGGAAGAGCAGGGGAAGGTAGGCTCCCATATGGAGAAGTAGTTTTTCTTATATTTGTTGTTTTCTATTTTTTTAAGTTATTGTATTCAGAATTTGTATCCGGAACTTATTATCCTTCGGGGTTTATCTATGCTGCTTTCTTTTTCATATCCTTCTTCTTTAGTTTTTCAACACTTATTATGCTTTTAAAGAGAATATTCAATGACTTGAACTACTTGGTCCTTTAAATTGTGCATCACGCATTCCTTATGATAAAAGAATTCTTGAAGTCTTCTTCTTTTAATGATCAAAGCATGATCTTTGTTAAAATCACACAAAGCATTATCACAACTTGAATATCAAAAGGTTGAAATAATTTCAGACTCATTAATATAAAGTCTGGTTCTCCAAAACCTTACATGGTATGGGTTCGACCCTTAACAATCATGAATTAACAATATAAATCCTACTAGAATTAGAATATAAAATCCTACGCAAGCAAAGCTTTAAGGTGCTTTTCAACCTACTTGTCGTTTTGACAAGTGAGAATCGTGCTCAACTGATTTACACATAGTAAACCTTCAAGTTTTGTGCATGCCAAGTTCTCAGGACTTCAAAACCATCCATAGTCTCTAACTTGTAGGTTCCTCTTCCTTGAACGCTCTTGACCTTATATGATCCTTCCCAATTTGGGGCGAGCTTTCCTTTCTGCCCTACTCCGGAGGCTTCCACTTTTCTAAGGACGAAGTCACCTTGCTTGAAGAACCTTTCCTTAACCCTCAGGTTGTAGTAGAATGAAGCCTTTTTCTGATATTCCACTATCTTCGCATGTGCTTCATCTCGTACTTCATCAATTAGATCCAAGGCTAATCTTTTTCCTTCCTCATTTTCTTCAGCGTTAAAGGCTTGAATCCTGGGAGACGAATGTAATATCTCTACGGGAACAACCGCTTCTACCCCATATGCCAACATGAAGGGAGTAGCTCCGGTAGTGACTCTACAAATAGTTCTATAAGCCCATTGTATTGGGAGTATTTCATCCACCCAGTTATTCCTCGACTTCTCGATCCTCTTCTTTAGTCCATCCAGGATTATTTGATTTGCCACTTCCGGTTGCCCATTAGCTTGCGGATGAGCCACGGAGGTAAATCGTAACTCAATCTCATTCTCCCCGCAATACTTCTTGAATTCTTCGTTATTGAACTGTTTTCCATTATCGGTAACTAGAATACGGGGAATTCCATATCGGCACATAATGTTTTCCCACAGGAATTGTGCAACCTGCTTAATTGTGATTTTGGCCAATGGCTTGGCTTCAATCCATTTAGTAAAATAATCAATGGCTATAATTAGGAACTTTCTTTGTGCCGTGGCCATAGGGAAAGGTCCAAGGATATCCATTCCCCACATGGCAAAGGGGATGGGAGAGTTGATTGAAGTCAACATCTCGGGGGGTTGTCGAACGACAGGTGCATGTTTCTGACAATGATCATACTTCTTCACATACTCTTTGGTATCGGCCATCATCTCTGGCCAATAGAAGCCTAAACGGGTTATTTTATGAGCCAGTGCTCTTCCCCCCAAGTGTTGGCCACATATACCTTCATGCACTTCCTCAAGAGCTAAACGTGCGTCATCGGGCCTGAGACATCTTAAGTAAGGAATCACATACGATCTTTTATACAAAATCCCATCTATCAAGAAGTATCTCAATGCTCGAACAGCCAACCTTCGAGCTTCAGTCGCATCATTTGGCAACCGATCGGTTTGAATATGGGCCTTAATGGGATCTATCCATGACGCCCCCAGTCCTATAGGAGCTACAAGCTTAACATCAATGCTCCGTGTATTCCGAATGTGGAAGTATACACTTCCTGAACTTTTCTCTATCTCAGATGAAGCAAACTTTGACAACACATCTGCCTTAGCATTTTCCTCCCTTGGGATGTGCTCAACATGACACTCATCGAATTGAGTCATCACCGCCCTTACTAGGCGGACATACTTAGCCATTATATCATCCCTTGCTTCAAACTCTCCCTTGACCTGGGATATGACCAACTTTAAGTCTCCATAGACTTTTACGTTCTTGACCCTTAGTATTCCTGCTAGGCCGAGGCCAGCTATCAAAGATTCATATTCTGCTTCGTTGTTCGTAGTCCGGAAGTCTAACTTCATAGCTGAAGGGTTTTAGCACATAAACGCAATAAAAACGTAAATTTTAAATCTTAAAAAAAAAATGAAACCCTCCGCAGGATCCATGCGAAAAATAATATTTAATTCGTAGTTCAGTATGTTTACTTAAGAAGCTTTACATTAATGGAAAGATGGAGGTCTTTAATAGCGATCCAAGAATGATGAACGGAAATCCCTAGCAGCTGCTCCTCAAGTGTGAAGCACTCCACCGGTATCCACCAAGAGTACAATGTGATGGAGGAGGAAGAGGTTGAGAGAATTAGTTGCCTCCCTCTTGTTTTACTTTAGAATTAGGGTTAATTATTTGGGTTTAGGCAAATAGGGTTTATAATAGTATATATTTATAGGCAAAATTTTCAGCTGAAAATTTTCCATAAAATATTATTATTATTAACCCTTTAATTGATTATTCTTATTAACCAATTAATTAATAATTAAAACACCTTTTAATCATTAATCCCTTTTCTAAACACTTTAGAAAAATAATTCTCTCACTTGATTTAATTTCAAAAATTAAATTCTTAATTAATAATATTAAGAATTAATTAAATCTCATTTAATCAATTATTAAATCTGCTAATTAATTATTTATTTCACAAATAAATAATTACCAGCCATTATTAATTAATTCCTCCACCATTAAATCATTCTCTTTTATGGTGTTACCCTGTAGGTTCAATATTAAGCCGGTAGTAGAAATAAATAATAATAAAACTATTTTATCATTATTTATATAAATTCTCTAATTCATTAAATATGATTAATTAATAAATTAATCATATTTATTCTACATCGTGAGGGATAGTTCTCAGCATATCGCGACTATCCGGATAATACGAATTCACTGCATAGAATACCAAGAACCTATTCAGTGAGTAGTTACCGTAGAATCAATTCCTTCTACCCTACAATGTCAGGATTAAATACAAGGCATAGAACTTGTGCCAGGCCTATCTTATTTAATCATTTGCTTTCCCATTCACTATGCTTAGTTCTATTTATTGTAAATTAGAAACTTCTTTCTAATTTCATTCACTCTGGCCAGAGATTCCTGAACTAGCATAAGTGGATCAGCATTGAACATTCTCTTCCTTCACTGGAAGGGGTAGATCCTTTATTGATCATACACTATCTTCGTGTACAAATTCCTATACCCAGTAGAGCCCTTATAATTATCCCTGGAGACTAAGAACTAAACCAAAGCATAGTTCAGTGTACATAAAATGACTATGATGACCTCAAGTCTAAGGATACTTGTACAACTATCACTATGTGAACAACTGCTAACACGTGAGTGAACTCCATCAGTTGTTCAGCTGTGTGAGTCATGTTCAGTGAACTTATTCTATAATAAGCACCTACATACTAGCTATAGTGTCACCACACAAATGTCTATTAGAACAGATATCCTTCATAATGAAGCAAGCATAGTATGTACCGATCTTTGTGGATTACTTATTACCAGTTAGTAATCCTAAGACCAGGAAATATTTAAGTTTAGAGTTATCATCTTTTAGGTCTCATTATTAGGATCTCATCATAATCCATAAAAAGCTTTACTCTAAACTATGGTATATCTTATTTAAACACTTAAATAGATAAAGCCCGCAATAAAACCAAAACAAGTCTTTTATTAATATCAATGAAATTAAAATAGATTACATAAAAGTTATTCCTAAATCATCATACATGATTGGACTTAGGACACATCTCTTTCAATCTCCCACTTGTACTAAAGCCAATCACTCTGGTATCTAATACCCATCTTGTCTTTATGACGATCAAAGTGACTTTGAGTAAGTGGCTTTGTGAGTGGGTCTGCTACATTGTTATGTGTGTCAACTCTCTTGACGTCTCCTCTTTCAATACAATACAAGAAATGGTACCGCGCTCCCACTAACCCTTTTGTAGACACATGGTTCATCTATATTTTTGATAAAACCAAAGTCTTTGATTGTCTCATCAAAAAGGATGTTCCATCTACGGGAAGCTTGCTTTAAACCATATATGGTTCGCAGCAGCTTACACACTAGGTGTTCATTTCCTTTGGAAAGAAAACCCTCTGGTTGTGTCATATACACTTCGTCTTCAAGTTTCCCATTGAGGAAGGCCGTTTTCATGTCCATTTGCCAGATCTCATAGTAGTAGTAAACAGCAATCGCAAGCAAAATCCGAATTGATTTTAACAGGGCTACAGGCAAAAAAGTTTCATCAAAGTCAATCCCTTGCCTTTGTCTAAATCCTTTTTCCACGAGCCTAGCCTTATAGGTCTCCAGCTGCCCATCTGCTCCAATCTTTCTTTTGTATACCCACTTGCACCCAATAGGCTTAACACCTTCAGGCACCTCAACCAGAGTCCATACTTGGTTGGTATACATAGATTCCATTTTGGATTTCATGTCACTATGCCATTTCTCTGAGCCAACACTACTCATAGCCTCATTATAGGTCACAGGGTCGTCACCATCAATGATTGACAACTCATTGTCATTCTAAATGACAAGGCCACAATACCTCTTAGGTTGGCGAGACACTCTCCCTGACCTACAAATGGGCTGTTCTACAGAAGGTTGTTCAGTCTGAACAGGTGTTTCCACTTGATCTGTAGTAGTTTGTGCTTCTTGAACTTTATCAAGTTCAATTTTGCTCCCAATGTTTCCTTCAAGGATAAACTGCTTTTCCAAGAAGGTAGCATGTCTGGAGACAAACACCCGATGATCGGTGTAAAAGTAATACCCTAAAGTCTCTTTAGGATATCCGACAAAATTACATTTTACAGATCGAGATTCCAGCTTATCTGGCTCAACTTTCTTGACATAAGCTGGACATCCCCAAATCTTAACGTGTTTAAGACTCGATTTCCTTTCTTTCCATATCTCATATGGAGTTTGAGGAACAGATTTAGAAGGCACCTTATTTAGTAAATGTGCTGAGGTTTCCAATACATAACCCCACAGGATTACTGGAAGATTCGCATAGCTCATCATGGACCGAACCATGTCTAACAAAGTTCGATTTCTCCTTTCAGGTACCCCATTCAACTGTGGAGTATATGGAGGAGTCCACTGGGAGACTATACCATTTTTTTTGAGATAAGCTAGAAACTCTCCATTCAAGTATTCACCACCTCGATCTGATCGAAGAGTTATAATACTATGTTTGGTTTGTTTCTCCACTTCATACTTATATTCTTTGAACTTTTCAAAGGCTTCAGACTTGTGTTTCATCAAATACACATATCTGAATCTAGATCGATCATCTATGAAAGCAACGAAGTATGAAAATCCACCCATGGCTTGCGTAGACATTGGTCCACATACATCTGTGTGTACCAATCCTAGCAAATCTGCAGCCCTCTCTCCATGTTCACTAAATGGAGATTTGGTCATTTTACCCAATAGACAAGACTCGCATGTAGGATATAATTCAAAATCAAAGGGGTCAAGTAACCCTTCCTTATGCAATGTCCGCAGTCTATTTTCACTAATATGACCAAGTCCGCAGTGCCACAAGAAAGTGAGATTTTCATCATCCCTTTTTCTTTTATTAGTATGTTCAATTTGTAGTAAATTATGCTCTACATCATATACATACAGACCATTATTTAAAATACCACTTCCATAAAGAACGTTATCTCTAAGAATTGAACATTTATTATTCTGAATAACAAACGAAAATCCAGCCAAGTCTAACATGGAATAGAAATAATATTCCTCACAATCGAGGGAACAAAATAACAATTATTTAGAATAATAGTCTTGCCCGTAGGCATATGAAAATGAAATGATCCTACAGCTTCAACAACAACTCTTGCTCCATTTCCCATCCGTAGAATCACCTCCTCTTCTTCAAGAGTCCTACTTCTCTTTAGTCCCTGCAACGAATAGCAAATATGAGAACCACAGGCGGTATCTAATACCCAAGTAGAAATTTGACTTAGTGACATATTAACTTCGATCATGAACATACCTGAATCAGAAGCGGTAGTCTCACCACCCTTCTTCTTCTTCAATTCTGCAAGGTAAACCTTGCAGTTCCTCTTCCAGTGCCCCACCTTGTTACAGTGAAAGCAAACATCATTGCTCTTGGGGTCTTCAGCTTTTGGTGGAACCGGATTTTTCTCACCTACTTTCTTCTTCTTAGAAGGGTTCTTCTTCCTTTTCTTAGGATTGGAACCTTCACCAATTAGAAGAACAGAACTTTTCTTAGGGGGAAAATTCGATTCCGCAGTCTTTAACATGTTGTGGAGTTCAGGCAGGCTGACATCCAGATTATTCATGTGAAAGTTCACAACACACTACGAGAATGAACCCAGAAGTGATTGCAAGACCAAGTCTTGGCTCAGCTCCCCAACCATGGCAAAATCGAGTTGTCTAAGATGTTCAATCAAATTGATCATCTTAAGTACATGGTCATTCACAGATGATCCCTCAGACATCCTACAACCGAACAGCTCCTTCGATATCTCATATCGAGCTGTCCTCCCTGCCACATCATACAACTCTTGTAGATGCATAAGGCTAGTGTGAGCATCCATATGCTCATGTTGCTTCTGTAGCTCAATGTTCATGGAAGCTAGCATGATGCATTGAGCAACATTTGCATCATCTATCCACTTACGATACACAACATGTTTATCATTATGTGCATCGCTAGCAGGTTCAGTAGGCTTAGGTGAGTCAAGCACATATTCCAGCTTCTCAACCCTGAGAAGAATTCTTAAGTTTCGAAGCCAGTCAACAAAATTAGGACCAGTCAACTTGTGAGCATCTAGTATACTCCGGAGTGATAGTGCAGAAGACATAACGAATATAGTAAATATGTAAATGATGAACACATAACAACACTTAGCATATATTCAATTTCATTTCAAAACACTATATGAATCGGGTCTTTATTCATAAGTGGCTCCCACTAGTTTATCTAATTTATACAACCCCTAAGTGAAAATTAAGCATTCATAATGCTAGTGGGAATAGGGATCCTACATTCCATCATACAACCTCGGCTGTAGCACGAAACGTCATGTGATGTTCAATAGGCAGACAACTCTTGTCAATTATATCTTATGTTATTCCCTAATAAAACTTTAGCCTCTTGATTAATTGAGTCACGGCTGTAGCACGACAAACTCAATATTCTAAGTTAAGTCTAACCCAACATTTCATACAATTGAATCAGTCTCCAACGACCCACGGCTGTAGCACGTAATGACCTTTAGATTCTAATTCAATGTACACATCTCTATGTAATAGACAAGTATTTCTTATTTCGAAATCAAAGCCCTCGGCTGTAGCACGAAACGACAATGATTTAAAAATAAGAACCACTTTCTACCATGTTGGAAGGCTATAACCGACACAAACCCGTTGTGTCATTGGCCAATTACTACGTGATATTATTTAATTTTAGAGGGATTATATTATGTTACAATCATAATTATATTATAAAGAGATTCTTCCTTTTAAATTAAATATTTCAAATCAATAATCGATAATCAGATGATTCCCAGATCGGGGGGAGCATTGTCAAGAGGCGTCACTTAATACCCCTTTCTTACAGATAGAAATCTGCTTTTGACAGAATCATCCTTTCTCTCAATATTGAAAATTCATATTTAATTACGTGTTTCATAAACACAAGAATCTCATGATTGTATTCATAATATTATTGTTAAGGCAAGAAACGATTCATATTCTAGATTTTCTAGAGCACGCCTTATATTGATTTAAGTTCACCTAAATCTATCATCGCATGGTAAACATAGGCATATATCTCATATATAAAATTAAATAAACAAGTAAATGTAAAGTGCAATAAAGTAAATGTGTTTGGTTATGGCCCCATCCTATGTGATCTTTATCAAGCTCATGATAAAGATCAAGGTCAATCTAATATGGTGATGGAAATAAATACAACTACTTATTACATAAGTCTTCTTCTTTGTTTAGACTTCTTGTATGCCTCGTCTTCTTCTTTGTATCACCTCCATTGGATAGCCTTCTTGAGTCTTCAATTACATTACATAGATTGAAAGTAAAACTAATCTAATGAACTTACAAGAATAACTTGAGTTACATTCGAGATTTATGATTACAAAGATTGACGACATGCAAGTCGTATTTAAAACCAAAACCAAAACCATTACACTAAGATCGAAAGGCCATAACCATCCACCATGCTCATACAACACATAAAAGCATGTTAAAACACATAATCTGATCTTAACATATCATATTATCCATGATCTAATCATTAAAAAAATATGATAAAAATCAGAAAAATCAGAATCAAATCAGAAAAATAAGAATCACTGTTTACGGGCAGTAAATGATGTCAAACGACTTACAGACGAGTCGTTGATAGATTTAGCTATCAGTTTTGTTCAGACGCTCGTTTACCTATGGAATAGGGTATTTGTTTGCGTAAATCGGACACCAGACCCAGATTTCAGCAAATCTGCAGCAGCCAATTCAAAATCTGTATCTAATATGATTCTCATAATTAGAACAAACATAAATCATGTATATATCAGTATATATACAGATTACATAATCATCTTATGATTATACAACTCACATGAATATCATATATTCAAAACCATACATATATAAGCATATTATATCAACATCAAATCATGGCGAATCACGTACATGTTCATATATCGAAAACAATTAAACACATAAACGAATTAAAAACTTTTCGCAAGTAGCTCTGATGCCATTGAAGGGTTTTAGCACATAAAAGCAACGAAAATGTAAGTTTTAAATCTTAAAAAAACGAAACCCTCCGCAGGATCCATGCGAAAAATAATATTTAATTCGTAGTTCAGTATGTTTACCTTAAGAAGCTTTACGTTAATGGAAAGATGGAGGTCTTTAATAGCGATCCAAGAATGATGAACGGAAATCCCTAGCAGCTGCTCCTCAAGTGTGAAGCACTCCACCGGTATCCACCAAGAGTACAATGTGATGGAGGAGGAAGAGGTTGAGAGAATTAGTTGCCTCCCTCTTGTTCTACTTTAGAATTAGGGTTAATTATTTGGGTTTAGGCAAATAGGGTTTATAATAGTATATTTATAGGCAAAATTTTCAGCTGAAAATTTTCCATAAAATATTATTATTATTAACCATTTAATTGATTATTCTTATTAACCAATTAACTAATAATTAAAACACCTTTTAATCATTAATCCCTTTTCTAAACACTTTAGAAAAATAATTCTCTCACTTGATTTAATTTCCAAAATTAAATTCTTAATTAATAATATTAAGAATTAATTAAATCTCATTTAATCAATTATTAAATCTGCTAATTAATTATTTATTTCATAAATAAATAATTACCAGCCATTATTAATTAATTCCTCCACCATTAAATCATTCTCTTTTATGGTGTGACCCTGTAGGTTCAATATTAAGCCGGTAGTAGAAATAAATAATAATAAAACTATTTTATCATTATTTATATAAATTCTCTAATTCATTAAATATGATTAATTAATAAATTAATCATATTTATTCTACATCGTGAGGGATAATTCTCAGCATATCACGACTATTCGGATAATACGAATTCACTGCTGAGAATACCAAGAACCTATTCACTGAGTAGTTACCGTACAATCAATTCCTTCTACCCTGCAATGTCACGATTAAATACAAGGCATGGAACTTGTGTCAAGCCTATCTTATTTAATCATTTGCTTTCCCATTCACTATGCTTAGTTCTATTAAATGTAAATTAGAAACTTCTTTCTAATTTCATTCACTCTGGCCAGAGATTCCTGAACTAGCATAAGTGGATCAACATTTAACATTCTCTTCCTTCACTGGAAGGGGTAGATCCTTTATTGATCATACACTATCTTCGTGTACAAATTCCTATACCCAGTAGAGCCCTTATAATTGTCCCTGGAGACTAAGAACTAAACCAAAGCATAGTTCAGTGTACACAAGATGATTATGATGACCTCAAGTCTAAGGATACTTGTACAACTATCACTATGTGAACAACTGCTGACACGTGAGTGAACTCCATCAGTTGTTCAGCTGTGTGAGTCATGTTCAGTGAACTTATTCTATAATAAGTGTAATAACCCCAAAATTTTGAACTTTTTGTAACCCTCATGAATAGTGTTTTTGTTGATATTGCTGAATAAGAAAACTGTTCATGCCACACTATGTAGGGTTTCTTTTATGGATATTCTGAGATTTTATTGGTACTCTATATGGTATATAAGTGTATGTAAAGATCGTCAGAATCCAAATTTGAACCTTTTGATTTTTCCAAAAAATCCACCAGATATCGAAAGAATTGAGTATAAGGTAACAGGATAAAAAGGATTTAAATTCAAGAATTTTAATAGAGGATCATAAAAAGGAATATAATGTATTGAGAAAGGTTAAGGGAACCTAAGTAATAAGATCCCGGGTATGATCCCTCAAACGATAAACGAAAACGAAAGTTAAACGAACAATATAACAGATCAACGGTCATTAGCCAAGTAATTAGAAGCTAATCAAAGAGATTAGAGGGGATGATGTCATCCAACCAATGAGAAGAGGACAAAGAGGGGAGGGTGACATCACATGATGACATAAGCATGACATAAGGGAAGGAATTGTTGGATGATTTAAAACCACACAAAGTTCAAGGTTAAAAAGGTAATTAACCAAAACAAATCAAAAGAAAATCAACCAACCAAAACAAAACAAAGCAAAACACAAAATCATTTCTTCTTCAAACATTTGCTCTCGGCTTTTTCTCATTTCAAGGAGGAGAATTTTCAAAATTCAAGTTCCAAGCTTCCTAAATTGGTAAGATAATTATCTAGTACTCCTTATGCATAGTTATGGCTATTCTATAAGTTTAAGCCTCCAAATCATTCACAATCTTCTCCAAGAAATCAATGAAGAAGATAATGAATAGTGATTTCAAGATTTTTAACTTGATTTTTCTTATTTTTCCTTTAAGATCCAAGCATCCCTAAGACATCTCAAGGCTTCTTAAGGCTTCCTAGCTACTCACATCACTTCAAGGAAGGTATATCATCTCCACACCCTAGCTTTACTTTGTATATTAGGATGATTTTGGTTGTTATGGTAAAAGAGTAGCTTAATGCTTGTAGGTTTAGAGTTTGGGTTGGAGTTGTAGTGAATTGAATATTGAAACTTGTTGATTAGTAAAGGACTTAAGTATAGTTTTAAATTCATGATTGAGAATAACATAAATTGGAGAACTTGAGGTTTTGGGGGCTGTTGTAGTGTGATATGGATGGACTTTGGTTGTATGAATGGATTGGGGTTGATTGGTGATTGTTTTGGAATGGTATAAATTTGGGAAATCGCGTAAACATAGTCGTCGTAATGTCCGATTTACTTTAGACTGCTTTTGTTCATAACATTAGGACCCGAGAACTCCCTTCTAGGTTTTGACCATTGCCATTTTTAGATAGTTCATGTTACGAGCTTCGTTTTGATATGTGGTTCGTTTGATTCCGATGTACGGTTTAGGAGAAACGGCCGTTTTAAGTAACGACGTTTCGCGAACGAACCATTACCCCTCGCCTTACTTTGAAACATAGGTTAAAGACCTTAAAAGACTAATTGGAGTATGAAACATTTATGTAAAGTGTAATAGGCAGTTGGTAAGACACTCGTGAAGGAATCGCCTTAAAACTCGTAATGGTTAAATTATTAAAAATGGTGGAGCCGAGGGTACTCGAGTGACTTAAGAGAATCAGTAAGCGCAAAGCGAGCGTTAGAGTCTAATTTGGTTAAAGTATAGATTTACAAGTGACTTTGGTTTAATTCCAACTCACATGTTGTTTATAGGTTACCAGACTCGTCCCGAGCCATTTGTAACCCCCAGTCGCTCAGGTAAGTTTTCTACCCGTATAAACTGTTGTTGTGATGTATATGTGTATATGCATGATCTTGTGATAAATGCATATTTGTTATTAGCAAATTCTTGCGATATATTGGAGCATGTGATATGGTATATATGCATGCCTATTTCGTATTCTTGATTTATATATCTGTTGGTTCAAATGCTTATTAGTTGCATAATACCTATGCTAGAGATAAGCAGTAGTTGCGTATACCCTTAGTATAGGGGACCCAAAGGTGAACATATTTCTAAACCGGGAGTCGATGTTCCCGAGTATATTATATATATATATATATATATATATATATTTATATATATATGGATGTAGTTTTCAAAACTATTGATCGAATAAGGTTTATTCGATAACTTTATTTTATTTAATGAATATTATTTGAATATTCATTCGAGGACTTATGACTCTGTTTATTCTATTTAATGATTATTAATGGGATATTCATTTGAGGATGTATGACTCCGTTTATTTTATTTAATGAATATTATTTATAATATTCATTTGAGGTATTATGACTCCGCTTATTATTTAATAACATTCTTTATTTTATTAAAGAATAATATTTCGATAATCAAACTTATTTTTGATTATTCAAATAAAGATCGTACTTTCATATAAGTATATCTTTGGTTATTTATTATCCATTTCAAGTATGAGTTTTAAAACTTCTACTTCGAATATTTTTATAAGGATTATCTTTATGAGAATATTATTTAAATAATAATATTCAGATATTTCTAATATATCGGGACTGATTTATTTTAATAAATCAGCAGTACTCCAAACATTCTTAAAAATGTTTTCGAGTCTTCAAAATGATTTTTAAAGTTAGAGTGGACCCCAAAACTCATTTTTATATTTAAGATCTTCCTTTCAAAGGGGATTTAAATACTCGTTCAAAATCTGGGGGATCCGGCTCTGTGGTGTATTTTACATTCGCAACGTGGTTGCTGTTTTGAGAAAACAATTTGATTACTTGCCCAACGTTCGGGAAGTAAGTCCATCTAATTGAGTCGGCATAAGTGACAGGCTGGGGTACGGTCTATCAAAGTGTAAGTGGCTGGGTGGCAGTCCATCAACGCATAAGAGGCCGGGTGGCGGTCCAGCACAAGGTCCTTATGTGGCCAGGGTGATGACCGGTGGGGGATTCATCCATCTACTAGTAGAAAAGGTTACTTATTGGTATCTTTGCCTGATCAGCAAGATATCGGGTTTATGCCAAAATTCTTTTCCTTTCCAAAATTCATTGGATGTTACAAACTCTGTACATACTTTACATAACAGAGGTTCCAGGAAATGTTTAAGAGATATATATGTGGATATATATATCGGGACTAAATAAAGTATCTCGTAACTTTATTTCATTCAATTATATTTCAAAGATTGAATCTATTCAAGTCTTAACTTGTGGTCTCATCTATGGGATGACCTTTTGAAACCTATAATACTTTGAACAGTGGTAGCTCAAGTAGCCTTATAAATGATATAAGTATAGTGAAGTAGTTGGTAACTTCATCCCTTGTTTTTACTTATATCCAGTAAGTAATTATCTTACACTTGATAAAGGATTCTAGTAAGTTATCCATTTAGATACTTGCATTATTGTTTACACTATATATTATCTTGCGAGCTGTAATGCTCACTCTTGCTTTATTTCTTCATCACACAACAACAGTTAGGAAAGATGGCCAGACTCAAGCAGACCCAGCGCAAGAGCGTGGGAAGCGCCCCGCGCTTTCCCGTTGAGATCATAGCTGCTATAGCTGCAGAGGTAGATCTATCTGTAGATCAGACCTTCTACTTTTGAGAATCAATTATGTATAATTTTAACTTGTGGCAGATAATGGCAATTAATTGTAAACTTATTAAGTGATCATTTTGGGTTGTAATAACTTTTAAATTGTGGAATCAAAGACTTGTACTTATTTCAATTTCATCTCTGAGACTATAACGGGTTGTGGTGTGTGTTAGTGTGGGGTCACAGCATGAGGTTATTTATTGTTAATTAAGTGAAGTGATATTGTGGAAAGAAAGACCATGACGACCCGGATCCCTGACCCCGGATCTGGGGGTGTTACAATAAGCACCTACATACTAGCTATAGTGTCACCACACAAATATCTATGAGAACAGACATCCTTCATAATGAAGCAAGTATAGTATGTACCGATCTTTGCAGATTACTAATTACCAGTTAGTAATCCTACGACCATGAAATATTTAAGTTTAGAGTTATCATCTTTTAGGTCTCATTATTATGATCTCATCATAATCCATAAAAAACTTTACTCTAACTATGGTATATCTTATTTAAACACTTAAATAGATAAAGCCCGTAATAAAACCAAAACAAGTCTTTTATTAATATCAATGAAATTAAAACAGATTACATAAAAGTTATTCCTAAATCATTATACATGATTGGACTTAGGACACATCTCTTTCAATAGCATATTTAATTAAGAACCCGTCGGGGCTTTATAAAACCAAACCTGCGCCACTTGAATTTGTTTTTGATGCTCCATCAAAATAGAGGACCCAATATTCCTTTTCCTTAACTTCCTTCCCTTTATCCCCTTTATCACCTTCTGTGTTTGGTGGTATAGTATCTTCCTGCCCCCCAACTTCTTGGTTGGGTATGGTACATTCCACCACGAAGTCAGCTAATTCCTGGGCTTTTATTGTCGTTCGTGGCTTATATTTGATGTCGAATTCTCCCAGTTCTATTGCCCACTTGATCAGCCTCCCACTAGCCTTGGGACTATGAATAATATTTCTCAGGGGCTGATTTGTTAGCACCTCAATTTGATGAGCCTAAAAGTAAGGATGTAACTTTCTTGAAGCCATTACCAAGGCTTAAGCAAACTTCTCAATAGTTGAATAATTCAACTCAGTTCCATGCAGAATTTTGCTGACATAGTATACGGGTTTCTGGATTTTCAGTTCCTCCTTAACCAATAGAGCGCTCAAGGCACTCTCCGAAACGGCCAAGTACAAGTATAAAACTTCATTAAGAGCCGGCTTGGCCAACAATGGGGCATGGGCCATATATTTCTTTAATTCCTCGAATGCCTTCTGGCTTTCCTCACGCCATACAAAATTCCTTAACCTTCTTTAAGGACTTGAAGAGCGACAATCACTTGTCCCCAGACTTTGAGATGAATCATCCCAATGTAGGAACCCTTCCAGTGAGCTTTTGAACATCTTTGATAGTTTTTGGTGGCTCTATATCCGGGATTGCCTTTATTTTATCGGGATTGGCCTCAATTCCTCTCTTGGAGACCATCAATCCCAAAAACTTTTCAGATACTACTCCGAAAGCACACTTTGTAGGATTTAACATCATCTTGTGGTATCTCAGGACCTCGAAAGCTTCCCTCAAATGGGTTATATGGTCAGTCTTTACTAGCCTCTTGACTAACATGTCATCAACATAAAATTCCGTGGTCTTGCCAATAAGTTCCTTAAACATTTTATTTACTAACCTTTGATAGGTGGCTCCTGCATTCTTGAGACCAAATGCCATAATAAGATAACAAAAAACACCAAAGTCGGTAATGAATGATACCTTTGGGATATCATCCTTATGCATCCTGTTCTGGTTGTATCCACTGAATCCATCCATAAAACTTAGCATCTCATGACCAGCAGTAGCACCTATCAATGTATCTATCCTTGGCAACGGGAAACAATCTTTTGGGCATGCATCATTTAGATCAGTGAAGTCCACGCACATTCTCCACTTTCCATTTGCCTTCTTTACCATTACAGGGTTTGCTAACCATTTTGAAAAATTGAATCTCTTCAATGAAACCAGCCTCTAAGAGCTTCTCTACTTTTTGTTTGATAGCTTCTTGCCTCTCTGAAGCGAAACTTCTTTTCTTTTGCTTCACTGTCTTCCGACTTGGATCCACATTCAGCTTGTGAGTGATCAGTTTCGGGTCTATACCTGGCATATCAGCTGTCGACCATGCAAACACATCACTATTTTCTTGCAAAAATTTCACCAACTTCCCTCTAAGGGGCTCCTCTAGTGTGGCTCCAACGAAAGTCACCTTCTCAGGATCCTCGGGGGCTAAAGGAACCGAAACCAAGTATTTTGCTGGCTTCCCTATTTTCTCATCATTCTCTCGAATATCCAGATCTTCAATAGGCAGAACCTGCCCCCAACTCCATCTACCCTCAGTGAGGCCACATAACAACTTCTAGCCATTTTTTGATCTCCTCTTTCTTCTCCAATCCCATTCCGGGTGGAAAACTTCATAACTGAATGGTAGGAAGATGGTATTTCCTTGAAGGCATGTATCCATGTTCTTCCCATAATCGCATTGTAAGTTAAACTAGCCTTCACCACCACGAAGTCCAATATCTGTGTTGCTTGCCTTGGTTCCTGTCCTATGGTCGTTGGCAACTTAATTATCCCTTCCACGGGGCATTCTACTCCTGTAAATCCATATATCGGCATGTTAGTCGGGGTCAATTGTGAATCATTGTAACCCATCCTCAAGAAGGTATTATGAAGCAAGATATCCACCGAGGCTCCATTATCTACAAGGACCCTCTTCACTAGGTTGTTCCCTATTATAGGTGTTATGACCAACGGGTCGTCATGAGGAAACTTCACACCTTCCAAGTCAGAATCATCAAATGCCATTGTCACTTCTGTCCTATCCCTCTTCGGGGCTTCCCCAACTATATGCATGACTTCTCTAGCATATGCTCTAGCATATGCTTTCCTTGAATTCTTGGATAAATCAGCAGCAGTTGGTCCCCCAAAGATTGTATTTATCACAGGCCCTTGGGATCGCGGTCCTCCAAAGATCGCATTTATCACCGGTCCCCTAGGTTGTGGATTTCGCCCCTGATCATCTTGGTCTCTTCTACGATCATCGAAGTTCTTTCTCACGTTGTTGTTCCTATCTCCTCCATCTCCAGTGTACTTGTTCAATCTCCCTTTTCGAATGAGGAACTCTATTTCGTCTTTCAACTATCTGCACTCATTGGTGTCATGACCTACATCCTTGTGAAATCTGCAATATTTGCTCTTATCTAGTTTGGTAGGATCATCCTTCAGAGGTTTAGGCCAACGAATATTTCTATCTTTCCCAATTTCCATTAAGATCTGGCTTCTGGGAGCATTCAGCTTAGTATATTCAGTGAACTTTTGCCCAGGTCCTCCCTTTTTTGCGGTTGAATCAGGGTTTTGATCAGTTCTAGGATACTTGTCTTTAGCGATATATTCCAAATCAGTTTTCCGCTTCTTGCTTCCAGTGGGCTCGTTATTCACTACTGTCTTTCTCATGCTCTCCTCAACTTTAATGTACTTCCCGGCTCTATCTTGGAGCTGCAACATGCTTTCAGGGGGTGATTGGCCAAGGACATTTTGAAGATCTCATCCCTAGTTCCCTGTTGCAGTGCTATCATGGCTACCTTGTCATCAAGGTCTGGGACTTTTAAAGCTTCCTTTGTAAAATGATTCAGGTAGTATCTCAAGGATTCCTTCGCTCCCTGTACAATACTCATGAGGGATGCTGAACTTTTCTCATGCACTCTCCCACTGATGAACTGCTTAATAAAAGCCTGACTTAATTCTCTGAAGGACCCAATAGAGTTCGGGGGCAAATGACTATACCATCTTTGAGCCATACCCGACAGGGTTTGAGGAAAGGCCCGACACTTAATAGCGTCATTCACTGGCTGCAACAACAGTGCATTAGAGAATGTCCTGAAGTGATTAGTGGGATCTCCTGCTCCATCATAAGCTTTGATAGCGGGCATCTTGAACTTCCTTGAGATACGGGCATTCATTATCTCTTCAGTGAATGGTGGAGTAGGATCATCAGGATCTCCAAGGGGAAGAAGATTGTTTGGATCAGCTCTTGGGACTACAACCCTTCTTTATGACGGACCATCCAGGTCTATGATTGGAGGAGGATTTCTCCCCCTAGGTGGTAATGGGAGTCTGGGAGCCTGGTGTGCCTAAAAGTCGCGCTTCAGCCTTTGAATCTCATCCTCGTGGGCCTTGATTCTCTCCTGCACCTCTTCGGGATTCACCCATCGGGTACTCCTAGGACGTTAGTTGCCATCAACCATCGGTTCTTTGCCAGCACGCCTCCTTCTTGGGGCCACTTCATTATCCAAAGATTCAGAATCTCTCTCAGTATAAGGACCAAAAAATTCCTGATCCTCCGGGATAGGAGCCAAACCTTGAATGTAGGGGGGTGTTTGCCTCTGTGCTTCACTTCGTCCTGCATGCCCACTTCCTCCGACCTTGGGGTAAAGGGGCATCTCATACGGGGAGTTAGTGGTCACAACAGTTGAATATTCATACCCAACGGGTCGAGAATTCACAGGTGTATGTAGCTGTTGAAGTTGGGGATTCATTCCTTGAGGTTGAGATCCAGTTACCCCTATCTGGGCTCCGCCTGGGGAAGCGGCATAGGTTGAATGTGGAGGTATCTCCACTGTTGACGAAATCACTTGGGTTGTCGCAGCTGGTGTACCTCCATGGGTGCTGTTGCCACTCCGTGTCCTCACCATGGTTATTGTTGTGCTTTCCCACAGACGACGCCAAATGTTATGGATAAAAACTTAGGGTATATTAATTGTTGTATTTAATACTAGGGTTCGGGAGCTCAAGGCTTTTAATGGCTACTCTCGTGTTTCGTAGCTTAACTCTGCCTTTACGAGATGCCTACGTATCTCTGTAATTTAGATAATCAAGCCAAAAAACATAGTTCTGATTTGTGGGGTGAGGCCCCTTATATAGATATTGGGAGTCCTTGAATTGGACTTGGGTTAGGAGACTTGGTGGTCAAGTCTCAGAATTAGAATGGACTTTGGAGTTCTAAGAAGTAGGAAAATGATTCCTTATCCCACCAGGTTCCTTGGAGGCCAATCTACAAGGATTTATTTCTCCATTAGGGCTCATTTTATCAGCTGACTTATCCCTTATTAATTAATTATGAAATTAATTAATATTCAGGATTTTGGGCCCTGTTAGTTGGGCTTCATTACTAGGCCGTATCAGGCCTAATTAATTCGACATTAATTATTTATCTAGGCTATATTTAGGCCCATATCCGAATGTGGGAGCCTAATTGTAGGATTTAGAGAACAAAGAAGCATTACCATTTTTATGCAATTATGAAGACATTCAAAGATGCTGAATAGAGTAATGAAGTAGCATGAAGTTAGACTAGATACAGTTTGTCTTATTTTCTTATCTTACTATCATGTAACTTGGTAATATATAAACTAAGTGTAGCAAGTAGAACAAACTAACCAAGTAAGCATAATTTTCAGAGAGATAGATAATTTGTATATGTTAAGCATCTCTCTGTAATTTTGTAAGTTCACTTGTAAGCAACTGTGTGCTATTCAAGTATCACAAAGTTCTCAACTTTATATATATATATATATCTGGTGGATAAGTTTAAATCCACCAGAAAGTTTTAAAGCTTTGTGCTTTATTACTTTGTGCATTGATTTCTATTCTACTTTCATTCCGAACTTCTTGTAAAATCAAACACTGTTATATATTAAGTAAGAACATTCTTAAAATCAGAAAAAGAAGCAAGAATTACATTCAATCCCCCTTCTGTAATTCTTGTTGCATTGTTTGGGAATAAAAGTGGTCATATTAGGCCAATGTGTGCCTTAGATCCAGTATAAAGAGAAGAGCGGTGTGCCTTGCTCTTGGTTTTTAAAAATTAAAAGTGAATATCCAATTCTAATCATTGCTTAACCAGAAACTTGATTCTCCTGAATCATTTTAATTGGTCATTGTTTAACATTAGTTATTGCTATTATGACTTGCTGAGCTAGTTAGCTCACTCTTGCAAACCTTTTTATGTTTTCAACAGTTGAAAAGGAAATTGTTGGTAACGAGGATTCCCAGTCCAGTGTGCGAGCTAGGATTCCAGGTTAAGTTGGATCGAGCTAGCAGAGCTTTATATTGTAGATGAGTTATGCAAGATTGTAAGAAGATATCATTATCAGTTGTAGGTTGAACTAGTTGGGATTTGGTATGATGTAATAAAAGTTAAGGTTGTGGCTTGTTTTCATACTTTAACCTGTTGCGATCCATGTTTATTGTAAGTAGGTCTTTACATATATTACTTTCATAAACAGGTTTATATATTGGGTGTGTGTGTGTTGTGAACCCCAAACTTCTAACCCGGGTTTGGAGGGCGTCACATATATATCACTGTATGTGATAAGAACTTGTGAATATGTACGGTGAAGTATCGTATATAATAAATATGTGTATGATTTAATAATTTTTTATTAATTAAGCTAATGTTGTTGTTTGTATATGATAATCGTTCAACGAAAGTAACGTAACATAAATATTTTTTATATGTATAAGGTCGGATAAGAATACAATATTTGAATGGGTAAGACAATTACGTCATTGACTGCAAATGCAATAATATATTTAGTCGGTTTCTTTACATTGTGATATTTAAATTAGTGTATGAAGTGTGTAAATTTTCCTAGTAGAAAGTTTACGTAATATAAATAAAAAGAACAAAAAAGAAGTAATGGATGATCTTTGAATAATTTTTTGAATTGTGTAATATATCTGTGGATATTCTACTCATTAATCTCAGGATCCAAACGAATTGTAAAATTATAGTAATGTATCATTAACGATATTATCGAACTAGAATTTAGTTGAAGGGATTATCCGTGATTAAAAGTATGACATATTCCTTTATTCGTGTGAATTATAACCAAACATATCTATTGCATATTGATGCGCAGATTTTTTATAAATTAAAGATCATGATATTATAGCCGAAGCAGAAGTGATAAAAGAGTCGGCACATGAAGATTTAGAAGTAGCATTTTTTGCACCAAATGACAGATTTCAAGAGTGGGTTATTGTCGATGAAAATAACAAAAAAAGTGAATGTTATGTAGACCAATAACGCATTATATGATAATAAATCTGATAAGAAAGAGTATATTGTTAGTCAATGTAAAAACCCGATTTTTTGACATCGGTAAAAAATCTTTATGAATAGTAATCTCGCGGTTTAATAAAAACTCTTGCGAGCAACTATGTACGAGTATTTAATTTAAGTTTCTGAGTTGATATTATGATTAGACGTAACAAGTGAGTGTATGTAAAAGACGTTAATTTTGAAGAAAACCATTATTTCAAATGGCCGTATTTTCCAAGCCAACGAGTAATAGGAGAATTGTACTACGAGCAAGAATTATAATTATGAATAAAACCATTTCCAAATATTAAGAAAAGTAAGGATTGGTGATAAAGGGTTTATACCACGAGCCACTTATGAGGATTGATCAAAATTATAAGGGAAATATTAAGTAATTATATAAGTAAAAGAATAACCGAATGAAACCCATGCAACTTCCATGCAAACTATACAAGCACGGAGAAAAACCATGATTTTTGATTAAGTTAGAATATAGTTGGAAACATGGTTCTTTAAAACAACGGTTCAAGTACTTCATCATGAGGAATCTTGTACTACACCTAGGTCTAACCTTTAAAATTGTGGAGGTTGATTACTACATGTATACATACATTCATATACATCACAAAAGTAGCCAACTCCAAGAAGTCAAGAACGAAAAACTCTCCCCATTCAGATTTTCAAGAATAGGGAGGAAAAAAATTCAAAACTGAAATTCTAGAGCGCCAAAAATCATAAAATGTTAACCATAGCTCCCCATCATAGATAAGGTTCGGACAAAATTTCAAGCTCATTCATGAAATTTTTAATTTTTGAAGATGAGGGTGAATAGTGGCTCTGAAAAATTACTAACTTATTTCTTCATTTATGTTGCAAGTTTAAGAAAGATAAACATAGGTCAAGGCTCCGTTAAGGCTAACAAGCTCTAGTTAGTATGTTTAAGAATTCAAGAAAAGTATAAATATCATCAACCCTTTGATTTACTTAAATTATAAGATTGAGTTTGAGTTATGTTTAAGTTATGATGGTTCATGGATTTTAGATTATAATTGGTTATATCATGATGGTTAGTTATTGTGAGTTGATGTTGGTAATGTTTACATAGAGTTTATAAAATGAACTTGTTAATGTTCGTGTGCGCTTAGGACTGTTTTGAACCATATTTCCGAACTTTAAAACTTGTAATATTTAACACCACTGGATAATAATATAAAGAGCTTATTGTTTAGTTTGTAAACATATAAAGATCGTGTCGAGATAACTTACGATTTAGGAAAAAAGTTTGTTTTAGCGAGCGTAGTTGAGAAAACTAAACTGCTACGTAGGACATATTTTGAGGGTATAAATGAGGCCCTTAAAAATTGTTCAAAATTATTTAACTTGAACAGAAGAGGACTAACACCTTGAGAAATCTCTCTATAAAATTTGAGCTTAAAATGTTAATTTTTCAATGTTATAAAAATGTTGGGGCCGAGGTCGCGCAAGATAAATTCACCAAAAACGCTTATTGCTTTAAAGCTGTACTTCGGGATTTTCACCCCACTTTCCAGAAAACCATTTTTGATTCGTTTGTTCTAAATATTCTCTAACTTGTGCACGCATAAATGGTGCATCGATTAAGTTAAATATTTGAGAGAAACCAACATTTTAGTGAACAAGGTGCAAATAGTAAATCTCCGTAGTGGACCGGACTTTCAAAATGTTTTTCATATATTTAAATTCATGTTTTCAAATTGAACATTTTTCTATAAACATTACAAATACTCAATAAGCTCCTTGAGGTGGTTTCTTATTTAAATATTAAAATTTCAATTTATTAAAAATGTTAAAGTGTGAGTAGCGTGATAGTAACATTCGGGAAAGTCAATCCCCGGAGACCACTTCGACTGCCCATGACGACCAAGGATTAATAGTTATCTCGATTCGGTCAAATACCAAAAGTTTTAAAGTGCTATACTTATTATTAGTATAATTAGTCAATGAGATTAAGAATACCAATCTGGATTATGATATCTATTAATTAGAAAATCCGGAACAAGTGGAAGTTGGAGGACGTGTCTTGAACTTCAGGTAAGTTTATAAACCCTACCTCTTAAGTACTGTTGTGTTGTGATTGACTTTAAATTCTGCAATACATATATAATATGGTATATATTGCTTTTAAGAATAGGAATAATGATTTTATTCGATTGTTGATGATTTAGAAATGAGAAATATATTGAATAGTAAATGATAACTCTAGTGAGTGGCGTATGAGAATATATTTTAGACCAAGAGTCGGTCAGTAAAGGTTATGAGAATCTGAAAGTATTTCGAAGATATTTATCTTTTGTTTTAGTTTATTTTAAATAATGATATAACTATTTCCAAGGACAAGATGTTCATTTACGATGTAAGAAAGATACTACCTTTTTTCAAACCCTTATTATTGAATATTATTTAAATGATGAATATTATTTTGAATATTCATTTAAAAGGGAAAAATAATTCAAGGATTAATTATTTAATAATTACTTTAATTTATTAAATATTTATTGAAGGATTAATTATTTAAGAATTTTTACCGCATGAGAAGGTACCACAAATACTGAGGGACATGTGAAGAATAAAGGTCTGAATGCGGCCAAGGTAATAACCACGAATGAGGAAATCGACCATCTACTAGTAGAGAACACTGATAGAATTCTATTATACGACTGATCATCGTATAACATGGGTTCGGGTAAATGTCATATTCTTTCAACCGGGATTGTTATTCAATACTGTAACTAAAGCCAAGGTGCTTAGTTACCGAGAATATTAGCGCTATATTTAGGCATAAATAAATTCCAATATGAATTTAAAAAAGAAGGTGTATATCACCCAATTTTTTTTCTTCCTATTATACGATAAAGTATGTAAATATTATTGATTTTAATAGTCATTTTCAAATTGTTTTATATTATGGTTGAGCATTTTTGCTCACTTTTACTTTCTTTTAAATGTCACAACATAAAAGATAACTGGTATGCTGGTAAGGAAGTTAACCGACTACAACATGTGGAAAATAATTAGGCTTTTCATAAACTCTTTGCAGTTTTGCCTCATGTAGGCCAGAACATTCAAATAGGTTTCAGTTATTATTAGAAATTACTGCAACTTCATGTTGAGTTTGTGAGTAGTTGTGTAAGGTCCTGGAATGTACATTGGATTTGTAATAACACATGTTACATATTGTATATCTTTTCTAAAACTATAACTTGTGTGTGTGAAAGTTTTTGGTCTGTGATGTGATTTATTGAATTATTGAGTTAATACAGGTTTCAAATGATTGTATGATTGTGTGATGACCTAGATTCCTGACCCCGTATTTGGGGATGTTCTAGTCCATTTCAACTGAGGTTTAATTGAAATCAGTTTGATTGTTTGAGTTGTAGTACCCTATATATTAAAATATATTTTGTTTTTTTTTAACTTTTTAAGAATGATTCTAAGGTTTATTATAGGATTGTTATTAATTAGATACTTGATAATTTTGATTTGTATCTTTGTAGCATTATTATTTACTATTGAATTCTTGAAATTAAATGTTAATTAGTCATATCAAAATGTAGATGACAGTATACATGAGCTATTGAACAAGTACATCATCTAATAAAGCTAAAAAAATATTACTGAAAAAGATCATGAGATAAATGCCTTGTTTATAATTTACAAACATAAAAGTTTTATGCTCTCACTATAGTTAAAATTTGTATATGAATTCAACGGATTGTTCATTTCAATAGTGGGCTGAAACATGCACATATATATGGTCATTATTGAGTAAGATTGAAGCACAAAATGATTATCTCAACCATACTGGTTTGGATAACTCAACATAGAACGAGGACTTGCAAATAATCTATATTCCACTAATTAGTTTAAAATGGATATTTGGTATATACATAATGATCTTATTAGATGTAGTGAAGAAGATGTCAACAGAAGGCCGTATGAAGTTCATTAATATGTTCAGGCAATGGAAGAATAAAGTTGAAGTCATTCGAAGCAGTTATTAGGGTTAGTGTGAAGATCTAAAGGGTTTTAGTGAGGCTGACTGTATATATAGCAGAAGACTTAACATTAGATTGTACAATATATAATACGAAGGCCTGAGAGCGGAACTAATCGCATGTGAACCAGACCTCTACACTAGACGTTAGTGATCCGTGAAAGTAAATGGGGTACTATTGTTAGAAAAACATTTATGTGGTTTTTGTACTTGAGAGAATTGTAAAATATTTTAAGTACGAAGACCCCAAGACCCAGAGATTAGAAAACTTCGAGGTATAATGAATCATAGCTCAAAGTATACAGGAATTATTCTAAGGCTGGAAAATTAATTAGCAAATACATTAGGAACCCACAGGAACAATCATATGCAACATGGATTTAGTAAAATTCCTACATGCAAAGATTGTCGAGAGCCAATTCATTATTTTAATGAATTAAAACTTCCTACTCGATATTTTCTATTGTCGACTACTAATCTTGGATGTGAGCCTTGGGAGTGTGGCCTACACGGCAACTCTCCTCTGCTGCTTCCTTTGATTCGAAATTAAAAGAAATACGAGTAGCATACTTAATTCTTTATGTGCTAAATAAAGAAAAACAAATGAAATCTACACATGACCAACTCATGTGTAAGTCATATGTCATAGCCTATTTGTATATTCGAGGATTCAACTCAACTCAAATAAGAATGTAATAAGTAAATAGTGGATCTACCGTCAAAGAGATCTCGCAAAGTAATATCTGTCAAAGGATTCAGAAACAAGGTTCATCTACAGACTTGAGGAGTTAATTCACTGGAAGAAGTTCAAGAAGTTGATCATGCCTCAGTGATATAAATCAAGATCGTGGATTTAATCAAGTGACAGAGATCTCGCCAGGGTATCAATTAATTACAAGGATTTAATCTGAAGAAAATCAAAGTCAAGACATGAAGAAACGTCACGGAAGTTAGTCACTCATGAACCAGACAGTACATCGAGTGTCAACGTTGAAGTGGTGGAATTGATTCATAATTCTCAGTGATTTTCAGAAGATATTCAGAAGAATGGATGCTGCTCAGGGTTAGTATTAATTCTCTATTAATTAATTAAGTTATATAATTTAATTAAGAAAATAATTTATATCTGTAAAGATTAATTTATTGATTAATTAAATTAATTGATTAATTAATTCAGAATTAATTTTAGGATTTTTCAGAAGTTTAATTGGATTAAATTCAATCTTAAATCAGCAAGACAATTGAAAATGAACTAGCATGACAATCTGGATTGTCATACCGATTGTCATGCCAGTTCAAAAGATTGTCCTACCGATAGTCATGCTAGTTCAAACGATTGTCTTGCTAGCTCAAAAGGATAGTCTCACCGATTGTCATACAAGCTTAAAGGATTGTCATTCCAATTTAATTAATTCGGCTGTTGATAAATAGAAGCAGAAGTCATTCAACTCAATGATCTCAATCATCCAGAACACAGAAGTCAAGAACAAAGCAGAAAAGAAAAACAAGAAGAAATATTTCATCTTTTCATCTGCATACTTCAAGATTAAATTTCTAGATTGTAAAGTTAAATCCAATCCACTAGAAATCTTTATCTTGCTCTTGTGTAACAATCTAGCGGATTAAAATCCCTAGAACTTAATCTCAAATCGCGTTTAGCATTTGATTCTAATTATTGCAAAAATAGAAAAAGTTCATGTCGAATTTATTCTAAATTTGTGATAATTAATTTGAGATTAATTCCTTGTAATCGATACAGTTGTTGTAACACCTTTCAAGTTTAATAATATTCTTATTTAACTTGAATTTTGTTTCACATTTTTTATTCCGCATTTAATTCGATTATTCGGTACTGTTTGTATTCAACCCCCCCTTCTACAAATACATTGGGACCTAACAATTGGTATCAGAGCCTTCTGATTAACGAACAAATCAAGATCCTAGACTTTTGTGATTTTTCAACTCCTTGAATTTTTATTTATTCAAAAATTCATAATGACTTCACATAAAGTTGGAACCGTTAAAATTCCACAATTTGATAAAGAGAATTATATCATGTGGAAGAAGAAGAAGCTATTATTTTTACAAGTTGCAAATCCCAAATATTCAAACTTGTTAAAGAAGGGTATAAAAACTCCGATGGTTATTGAACCGGAGGTAATAATAGATGGTGTGGTGACTACTAAAGCTAGAGCCTATCCAAAAGAGCCTGAAGATTTTACTCCTGCTGAGAAGGAAGAAGCCTCCTTGGATGCCAGCCTTCAATTAATATTAATTGATTCCCTTGATCCCTTGATGAACAGACATGTGATGAACTGTAAAAATTCTAAACACATGTGGGAAACTATTGAGGTAATTAATGAAGGCACAGAGGAAGTTAGGGAGAACAAGTTGGAAATCCTAACCTCTGAATATGAACATTTCAAATCAAATCCAGGAGAAGGAATTACTGAAGTGTTTGAGAGGTACAATGCGTTGATCAACAACCTGAACATCAATGGAAAGTATTATTCAATCAGGGAGGTCAACAAAAAGTTCCTTTTAACACTGCCAGCTCATCTTGAACATAGAATCACTGCCATTAGAGAAGCTAGAGATCTGAGTGAGATTTCTTTGGACAGGCTCTATGGAGTGTTAAAAACCTATGAGTTGGAGCAGATTCAACAGAAGGAAGTCTACGGGAAGGATAGAATGGTCAGCACATCTACTGCACTTGTAGCTGAAGGTCAACAACAACAGCAATCTCAATAATTGGAGAGAATGGTACAGTGTTCCAAGGCTGAGGAAAATATGTTAGTAGCAGAATATGATCCTCCTACTACAAATCAATCAAGAGATGATTTTTATTCCTTGGAAGAGCTTGGAGCAATTGGAAGACGAGTCAATGGCCCAAATTGTCAAGAGATTCTCCCATGTCAGATTCAAGAAGAATCCCAAGCTTAAGTACAAGTCCAACTACAACAAATTCCAGAAAGGTGGATCTTCATCCTCTAACACCAGCAGTGGTGGGTACAAAACAGGGATGGTTGATCGGAGCACCATTAGATGCTATAACTGCAATGAGTTGGGACACTTTGCCACAGAATGTAGGAAGCCAAAGCAAGTAAGAAAGAACTCTGAAAGGGCTTATCTGGCAAAGGGAAAAAGCTGGGATGATACTGATAGTGAAGATGAAGAAGAAGGAAATCTTGCTCTTATGGCTATTGATGGAAAAGCTTCATCGTCAAGAAAAGAGGTAAAACTTTCTGATGCTGAAATGGTTTATCATCTAAGAGGTAACTTAGATTGTGCACGTCGTGATAATGAACTGTTAAGTTTACAGATCACAGACCTTGAGAAAGAGGTCAATGAATTAAGACTTGTGCACATTAATCAAGACAAATTAAAAGAACAGGTATCTTTTCTAGAGAATAGAGTTGACTGTTATAGAAAACTCGAAACTATTCTCAAAGACAAGATCACCGGTCTTGAGACTAAGGTTAGAGCCTACTTCAATTCTTGTTCGAAGGCTAAAGAGTTCTACAGTAAGCAAGTTATTAATCAAACATCTGGAATAGGTTATGATTACAATACTGCTATTGGAGAATTAGGCATAAACTCCCCTCCTCATGTATGTGCTAAAGGGAGGGAAGTACCACATGTGCTTAAGGGTGTTGATGAACCCCTCTATAAAGCATCAATTGCTGAACCATTTGATGCGACCTCTTCTGTTATTCAAGAAGAAATACGTGCTGAGGATCATGCTAATGAGAAGATTGTTTCCAAGTCAAGTGAGTCGAAAGTTCCAGTCAAAGTTGTGAAAGCTACTGAGACTAACTCAGACACACATGAGTTGGATAACAATAATGCCATGTCTACCATGCATAAATTGCCTGCTGTTAATCACTCTCATAAAGCATGTGGTGTTTCTAATTGTATGTCTTGTGCTTTTAATATGATGTATGCTTATTTTAATGGTAAGCATGTGTCTAATGATAAGACTACTCCTCGTCAGCATGTGAATAACAAGAAGCATAATAGGTCTAAGACTGCCAGTCCTTCTAAGGCTAGAAAGGAGACATTTGTGCCTAAGCTTAAACAGAAATTTGTTAAGGCTGTTTACAAGGTCAAATGTTTAGTCATTGAGAAAGTTGAGACAATTAAAATTAAAAATGTTGTTTTGCCTGACAAAGGACAGTTCTACAAGTATGCCGGGCCCAACCAAGTTTGGGTTCCGAAGAAGGTCTAATCCATTTGTAGTGCAGGGCATTAAACAAGTATAACCGGTAGTGTGGATTCTTGACAGTGGATCATCAAGACATATGACCGGAGATAGAGCCCTGCTATCAAATGTGGTTGAGAAAGCTGGCCCCCTGGTTACCTTTGGAGATAACAGCAAAGGTTTATCTGAGGGATATGGCTGTTTGCAAGCTGGGAATGTTGTCATTATAATTTTGTATATTGTGCTAGGTTATTATCAGGAAGCAGTATTTAACATATAGCACCAGTGACAAGACTTGAGAATATTACGATATATCAGACACCTGCTGCATATTACACTTGGAATTGTACTCTAGTAAGATGTGTACAAGTGTACTCCTGATTGGTGAGTCAAAAGAGGAAGTCAATGCACCATAGTTCATGGACTTTGCAGCTGCAGATCTATTGGACTATGCAATTTCTTCTTCACAATCTCACTTCAGGTTGGTATGAACTAGTATACTGCTCAAGCAATCGTCAAGGACATGGTATGGCACTCTAACAGAAGTTATAATTTTATATGAATAAGTAGAGTCGTCATATTAGTAACTATCTTATCACTAAGCACAATCATATTGTTTTATATGTGCAGTGGTATATTATTTATGCAACATAACAATTAGTATCTAAAGTACTTGACAAGTATCGGTCAATGATATGTTGTTAACATTATGTTGCAAATATTTGTAAGCTTTTGACATGAATGAGAATTACTTAGACTTTACCCTAAGTGATCAATGTTTTATCAAAAACTCATTCATTTTGAAAAACAAAAATTAAACTTCTTTCTACATTAGTGATTTCTTATTTCATGTAAAATCTTTTGAAATCACTATTGTAAATCATTTTCTCTCTATTACCATATGTTCTATGATACAGGTTCAGTCTCCAATGACTTTCTTTCATTGACAGTCATGAGGTTGAAAACCCACAACGTCTATCCCAGACTGTAAAGACAAACACAAAAACAGAACCAACCAACACTCTCTTACCACTAAATGTAGTATGAATGAGCGTGAGGGAGATAGTGCCTAGTGCACCACATAAGGAAGGTTCTGTAGTCAACCCAGTAGCTCTGTCTCATACATAGATGAGTAGTATTTAAACTGAGACAACTGCTAGCCCCCATACATCTTCTCAAAAAGATGTAATGGCTGAAAAGGCACAAAAACAGTTACTAGATTCATTCTCTCAACAGGGTGAGTCTATTGAATTTTGCCTGTCGGCTAAGGTATCCGATGTAGTGTCACCACTTCAAACATAAACAATTCTTGATGCACAAGGAGAGGTTACACACACAAAGGATGAGTTGACGGAAATAAGAGTTTCGACCATTTTAAGGTCAGATTCGATTGTTCAAGGTTCGTTAGTGGACCAATTGCCTTTACAGGTGTTAGGAGAGGATACTGATCCAAAAGCCATATGTCAGTGGTCAGTATCTACCTCCCCAGGCTTAAATCCCCTGGATGCATCTGCGGATAGTGGATCTGACATAGGCGCAGATCGGCAACTTGTTGACAATGATTCATATATTACCTGATGAGTCACAAGGAAATGTCTTCACAGGCATTAGAAGGGAACTGTGATCTTTATGCTAAATTCTTTGGATCATTGTTTACCTTCCCAGAATTCAAATCTGGAACCCTAAAAGGGAAACTAGCAACTTGTAAATTATGACTCAGATTCATCTGACGAGTTTAACAAGGATGGGGATTTGTGAACTCCCATTGCACCACCTGTGACCTCCTTAAGGATGGCTAAGGTGATTTTCCTTGCAGGTACAGCTGGATTATGGAGCTATGAGAGAAGAGTGATACACTTGTGAGAATGAGTGTAAACACGAGTGGAGAGAAGAGTGAAACACATGTGAGGTACACTAAACAGAATCACACACTCACAGTGAGGTAGAAAAAGAAACTACTTGTTATTTCTTTTCCAACCAAGTGAAATATGAGAACTCCTTCAGACAACATCATACATTCCTTCTCAAAGGGGGAGATAAAAGCTTAAGAAATAGTTTGGAGGATTCCTCAACTAAGGGGGAGAAATAGCAGGGAGGAAGAAAAAGATCCTAAAAATGTACACTAACCACACCATTGTTGTTTCTAACTACGGATCCTATTGTACGGGAGAGGTGGTAAACACAAGGTGATTTCCTAGTAAGGGAAGAAGCTGTTAGGGGAGTACCATTGGTTTTTATCTGCGGATCCTATTGTACGGGAGAGGTGGTAAAACGAAGGTGATCTTCTTTAATCAGTTGATTCTCATAGGGGGAGAAGCAAGAGATATGGGCTTCTCAACAGGAAATGTGGTTGTACAAATGAAGATGGAACTACTTGAAGATATGTTCAGTCTAGAGGAACATCTACTTGGAATCTGGAAAATGTTAAATCTAGTCCAGAACTTTTCTACTATTTACTTTGCATGTATGTTTATATCTTTTTCTTATTTGTTAGTTGAGTTATCCTCTAGGTATTTGTGTGTTATTGTCTAACAAACAAATAGGGGGAGATTGTAAGTCATATGTCATAGCCTATTTGTATATTCGAGGATTCAACTCAACTCAAATAAGAATGTAATAAGTAAATAGTGGATCTACCGTCAAAGAGATCTCGCAAAGTAATATCTGTCAAAGGATTCAGAAACAAGGTTCATCTACAGACTTGAGGAGTTAATTCACTGGAAGAAGTTCAAGAAGTTGATCATGCCTCAGTGATATAAATCAAGATCGTGGATTTAATCAAGTGACAGAGATCTCGCCAGGGTATCAATTAATTACAAGGATTTAATCTGAAGAAAATCAAAGTCAAGACATGAAGAAACGTCACGGAAGTTAGTCACTCATGAACCAGACAGTACATCGAGTGTCAACGTTGAAGTGGTGGAATTGATTCATAATTCTCAGTGATTTTCAGAAGATATTCAGAAGAATGGATGTTGCTCAGGGTTAGTATTAATTCTCTATTAATTAATTAAGTCATATAATTTAATTAAGAAAATAATTTATATCTGTAATGATTAATTTATTGATTAATTAAATTAATTGATTAATTAATTCAGAATTAATTTTAGGAATTTTCAAAAGTTTAATTGGATTAAATTCAATCTTAAATCAGCAAGACAATTGAAAATGAACTAGCATGACAATCTGGATTGTCATACCGATTGTCATGCCAGTTCAAAAGATTGTCCTACCGATAGTCATGCTGGTTCAAACGATTGTCTTGCTAGCTCAAAAGGATAGTCTCACCGATTGTCATACAAGCTTAAAGGATTGTCATTCCAATTCAATTAATTCGGCTGTTGATAAATAGAAGCAGAAGTCATTCAACTCAATGATCTCAATCATCCAGAACACAGAAGTCAAGAACAAAGCAGAAAAGAAAAACAAGAAGAAATATTTCATCTTTTCATCTGCATACTTCAAGATTAAATTTCTAGATTGTAAAGTTAAATCCAATCCACTAGAAATCTTTATCTTGCTCTTGTGTAACAATCTAGCGGATTAAAATCCCTAGAACTTAATCTCAAATCGCGTTTAGCATTTGATTCTAATTATTGCAAAAATAGAAAAAGTTCATGTCGAATTTATTCTAAATTTGTGATAATTAATTTAAGATTAATTCCTTGTAATCGATACAGTTGTTGTAACACCTTTCAAGTTTAATAATATTCTTAATTAACTTGAATTTTGTTTCATATTTTTTATTCCGCATTTAATTCGATTATTCGGTACTGTTTGTATTCAACCCCCCCTTCTACAAACACATTGGGACCTAACATCATGTGCTTCAAATAAAATAATCTCAATCCCGGGTCAAGTTACTATATGGAGGGGCCCGTGAGATGGCACCATTTCATTTAGCATAAATGGGTCGGTTTCCATTTTGCTGGGCATGTTTACGAATCAACAATATGTCCATGTCGATTTGTGCTAAAAATGCAAGCTATTATGGTGCAGCCCACGTTGCCAAGCATTGCATTACTTCATTCTTATTTGTCTGAAACCAAAAGGAGTACACAAAAGAAAAAGAAGCTGCTAGTCAGCATTTACAAACTATCGATTAGTAAAATGGGAAATGAAAATCCAGGTGCTATTAGTTGGACCCGCGTATTTATCTCTCTCAAATCACTTGGTCGATAAAGAGCCAAGAACAACTAGTCAAACTACAACGATCCGCTAGTTAGACTCAACATAATGCTGAAAATGCTGAGTCATTAAGAGCTAATTTGACTAGAACAACTAAATGGGATAAATCTCATACCCCTAATCTTATCATTGGGAATGCAGAGGCAAGAGTTCAGACTAGAAGAGCTACTATGAATGAATGTAGATGGATATCAGGAATTATGCCACCTAAAAGAATCCTAATTTTTCTCTCAAAAAGAACATTTCTAAATCTCTTGACTGAGAGTTTCCATCCTTGAAGGTGGAAATATCATTCTTACACAGATAACTTGGATAACAAAATGGTATTTGTAATAACCCCAAATTTTGTAACTTGCATAGTAAATTTTTCTGATTGTGAATTATTATCAGGCCGCCATATATAAAAGTTCTTTTATGAAAATTCTGAGTATGTATTAGTGTTCAATAATGAATTCGAGTGTATGTAAATGTCGCCAGAATTCGAAAATGAGCACTTTAATTTTTCGGTAAAAATTAATTGCAAAAACCTAGTGTACCCTATCACACCATCCTTATCACTCAATCTAGCTATCAGGATTTGCAAGATTGCATTTCCATAATCAAATGCATGACTAAAAATTAGAGAATAACCTAATTGCAAAGATACTAGAGGCAGTGCATCAAAATTGGATACCTTATTAAGAAAAAGCACGACTGGTGCAATCAAAATAAAAGTTTCATTCTTTCCTGAGCTTTATCTTGGAAAGCTCCCTAGCCTTGGTGAATTCAGCGCTATTGCCAATTTCCCTGACAAACTCAAACAGAGTGTTGGTAGGTGTTATCACTGCAGTTTTACCACCCAATGAAGGTAGATGCAAAGCTTTCTTAATAACATCAGCTGTAATCTCATACTCCTTGTCAGCATGAGTGAAGAAAATTGTGCCCTTGGTAGCATCAATTCTAGCAGTAGTCCATATCTGCATAATCTGCTTAAACCAAACTCTTGAAGGAGATGTTAAAGTATAACCAATATCACTGTTCAAGAAAATCTTGAATCATGTGAAAATCACTGTGAATATTATCGGGAGATAAATGTGCCTTGAAATTATTGGGAGCAAAAGTATGATCATGAAGAATGAACTTAGTAGAGACAAGCTTGGAAACAGAATCAATATTTTCCAATTTTGAAGATTAGGGTTTCACATAGAAAATTTTGGGTTCAAATTTTTTTTGCAGATAGAATGAAGAAGGTGAAAAATTTGTGTGTATAGTGTATATTGTGAATATGAGTAGTTTTATCAAAAACTAATAGAGGTATAATAATACAGTAAGAAAACTTACATACATGGCAATATTTAATTATATGGCATTATTAGTGGACCAGATAACGTGTTAAACTAGTTAATGTTGCACGACTTTTAAGGGACATTTGTGTGTTACTACGTCTATTAACTAGCAATTACCTTAACACACTATTTTGAATTATAAACTACTCACTGTTTAAGTACAAAAATTACTCTCAAATATACTAAATTAAATCAAGTATCAATTAAGAAAAATAATTGTACAAAATCACAAAACAGTGAGGAGTTGAATCATATCAGGATTCGATTACTCATCTGGATTCAACTTGTCAGAAGTTGACATACCTCGTCAGGATTTGATTATCCGTATCAGTATTTGACTCACCTTGTTAGGACATGGTGTGTCAAGATTTGACTAGTACAGTCATGATTTGATAGGTCATTTCTTCTCATAGTTGATCATTCCAAGTCATGTATGAGCTTTGCAAAAGTTGCTTCTGGTAATGGCTTGGTGAAGATGTCAGCTACTTGTTGATCAGTTGGAACAAAATGAAGCTCAATTGTTCCTTTCATAACATGTTCCCTGATTAAGTGATATTTGATATTAATGTGTTTTGTGAGAGAATGTTGCACTGGATTCCCTGTCATAGCTATGGCATTTTGATTGTCACAGTAGATAGGAATTTTTAAATAAGACACCCCATAGTCCAAAAGTTGATTTCTCATTCAAAGAATCTGAGCACAGCAGCTACCTGCATTAATATATTCATCTTCAGCTGTAGATTTAGATATGGATTTCTATTTTTTTCTTTGCCATGTAACAAGTCTTCACCCAAATACTGACAGCCACCTGAGGTACTTTTTCTGTCAATTTTGCATCCTGCAAGATTAGCATCTGAAAAACCTATCAGACTAAAGTCTAATTCTCTTGTATACCACAAACCAAGAGATTGAGTCCCCTTTAAATATCTCTGAATTCTCTTTATTTGCAACCAAATGAGGTTTTCTAGGCTTGGCCTGAAATCTTGCACACAAACAAGTTGCATACATAATATCTGGTCTACTTGCAGTTAGATACAGTAATGAACCAATCATACCTCTGTAAGTAGTGATGTCAATCTCATTACCTTGATCAAGATCCAACTTAGTAGTTGTGGTCATTAGAGCTGTAGTTGTGGTACTTTCTTTCATGTTGAATCTAGTCAAAAGATTCTTTGTATAATTAGATTGATTCCTGAAAATACCCTCATTACTCTGAGTAACTTGCAATCTAAGAATTTACTCAATTCCCCTATCATACTCTTTTGATACCTTGACTTCATAAGATCAGAAAATTTCTTGCACAACTTGTTGTTAGTAGAACCAAATGTGATATCATAACATAAATTTGCACCAAAAGCATATTTTTACCCCGATTAATCTAAAATAAGGTTTTATCAGTTGTACCTCTTTTGAAACCACTTTCAATCAAAAAATTTGCAAGTGTTTTATACAAGGATCTTGGTGCTTGTTTGAGTCCATACAATGCTTTATCAAGTCTATACACATAATTAGGAAATTTGGGATCAATGAAACCAGGTGGTTGCTCAATATATACCTCTTCTTCTAGTTCTTCATTCAGAAAAGCACTTTTGACATTGATCTGAAAGATCTTGAATTTCTTATGAGCAACATAAGCTAAGAAAATTATGATAGCTTCTAGTCTTGCCACAAGAGTAAATGTTTCATCATAGTCAGTGCTTTGTTGTTGTGAATATCCCTTTGCAATAAGTTTAGCTTTGTTGCTGATTATAGTGCCATCTGAGTATGTCTTGTTCCTGAAAATCCATTTTGTGCGAACTACTGATTTGTTCTTTAGTCTTGGAATAAGCTTCCACACTTCACTTCTCTCAAATTCATTTAATTCTTCCTGCATGGCTGTAATCCAATCAACATCTTCCAGTTTCTTCGGGTTCTCCTTAGAAAGAAAATTATGATATAGACATTGCACTCCTTGTTTGAACACCAACATCAGGATCTCCAATAATAAGATCAGGTGTATGATTTTGTGTCCATTTTACTATTCTTGGTAGTTTAGTCTCATTTCCTGATACTCCCCCTGCATTGGATGCATCACTAAAATTATTGTCATGTGAAGCTCCCCCTGTGTTAGCGCTTTCATTTCCTGACTGTGTAGAGCTTCCATTTATGGAATGTTCACCATGTTTGTTCGAAAGCAAGAGTTTCCCCCCCAACTATGTTTCTTGATGCATAATTGAATGATCTCCTCCTAATGAACTATCATTTGTTGAACTTGAATAATTTCCAGTTGATGCAGTATTTCCTGATCCATCGGTATCATCAGGATTTGATTCACTAGAGGTATGATTGTTTGTATGTTGATGTTGCTCCCCCTCAACATGTGTATTTTCAATAATCAACTCTAGATCAGGATTAATATCGTCAGGATTTGACATACTGTCGGGATTTTACTCATCATTAGGATTTGATGAGTTATCGGGATTGGAGTCATTTCATGACTTGGTCCTTTTATTTACAAATACAAGTTCTTAATGTAAATCTTTTGCAAATCCAAGAATCTTCTTGTCATTAAAGGAAACATGGATAGATTCAACAATGGTTCTTGTTCTCAGATTGAAGACTTTATAGGCTTTAGAAGATGGATATCCAATAAAAATACCCTCATCGGCTTTTATGTCAAATTTTCCAAGTATTTCAAGATGTGTTCTCAGTACAAGGTATTTACATCCAAAAATGTAAAGATGCTTCAATCTTGGCTTCTTTTCATTGATCTTCTGATAAGGAGTTAGACTATGCCTATTAATGAGTGTCAAATTTTGAGTATAAGTTGTAGTATTGACAACTTAAGCCCAAAAGTAAGTTAGTAGATTTGTTTCCACAAGCATTGTTCTTCCAGCTTCAATCAGTATCCTATTTTTGCTTTCCACAACTCCATTTTGTTGAGGTGTTCCTGGAGCTGAGAATTGTTGAGAGATTCCTTTGTATTTGCATAATTCATCCATCTTGCAATTCTTGAATTCAGTGCCATTATCATTCCTAAGTATTTGTACTTTATACTTGGAGCCATTTTCAATTAATCTCAAGTGATCGAAAAGAACATTTGGAGTCTCATATTTCCTTGCAAGTAAAATACCCATGTAAATCTGGTATACTCATCAACAACAACTAGGGTGTACCTTTTCTAGTTGACATACATGACATTAACAAAGCAAAAAAGATCCAGATGTAACATTTGATATGGTTTTTTTATGGATGATTCTGACTTACTTTTAAAGGAAGTCCTTCTTTGCTTGTCTTGTTGACAGGCATCACACAAAACATCAGGGAGTAGTACATATCTGGTAGACCTTATAACGACTCATATTTCTGTATTATTAAAAGTGTTATTATTGAATAATTAATTAAATAATATGTGTTATGGTTCTGTCAGCGGTGTGTTGAACTTATTATTAATTGTGTGTGGTGTATTGGTGTACGAGGATTAATTGTATTATTAAATGTTGAGTCGTATTGTTTGTCTTTACTTTTAAAAGTAGTTTTATTGAAGATCTATTTTTCATAAATATGGGAATTGTCTCTAAAATTATTTTTATGGTTTTATAATTCCAATAATTATTTTTGGGAATTTATGAAATTTTGAAAACAATATTTCATCGATTATTTACTCCTAAATGATTTTCTGATTGTATTAAAGTGTAAATTCAATATTAAATTCTCGAAGGTTTCAAAAATTATGAAACTCATATTTTCTTAAGTTTGGAATATTTTGAGAATTTTAAAATTATTTCAAAAAAAATTCAGATTATATTTACCTGCACATTTGTTTGTTAAATCGTAAAATGCAGATATGAGGTGGGAATCAAAAATACTTTAAAAAATTATGAAAATTTTATTTTATTAATTTCTGAATATTTTGGAAATTTTAAAATTAGTTGGGAATTTATCTAATTAATTTTCAACCACGAGTTTTGTAATCGCGGGACAAAATCGGGCCACGGGGATTTCGTATTTATCCTTAGTAACACGTGTTCATTTTCTGTAAACACATTTGATACGTGGTAGCAGTTCTGATTTTAGGAAAAAAAAAATTAAACAACAGATAAATACACACATAGCCCTGTGTCTCATATCTCTCTTGCTCTCAATCACTCTCTCAATTTCTCACTGTCTCTCTCGATTTCCTGCATCTCTCTCTGATTCCCTCAATCTCTCCCTCAAATTCCTCTCCTCTCTCCATGTTCCCCTCTTCCTTCTTCCCTGTTATTTTTCTTCCCCTTTCTCCTGTTGTTTTCCGTCGCTGTGTTTTCCTATTGTGCCGCCGCCGCCATATTTCTCCGGTTGGTTTCCAGCTTCCTGCTTCGTTTTAATCCTGTTGGTTGGTATATATATATGTGTGTGTATATATGTGTTTGTGTGCATGTGTGATACTGTGTGTGTGTGTGTGTGTCGAGTGTGTGTGCGTGTGTCGGGTGTGTGATACGCGCGTTGAGCGTCGTTTGGCTGAGTTTGTGCGTGTTGTGGTGTTATCGCTTCGACTGTGTACTTCATTTCCGGTTGCCTTGTTTTGTTTCTGCAGATTGGATATGTGCGTTTGTTAATGGGAATATTTTATTAATTTTCTGTAGGGAATATTTGACTGATATTCGTGAAATAAATTTATTCTCGATACGAGAAAATTTTAATTAATCGGTGGAGTTTGTAGGAGCATCAGGAATATACTTATAATTACTTGCTTTATTAATACCCTGCTTTCCATTCCTAGCTCTTTTCACACTTTGTTTGTGAGGCTTATCAGTTACCTCACAAATTTTCTTTTCTGGTTAACTTTTAGAGAGAAGACCTATGTTTTACCTTCCTTTTTTATCTGGAATTTTAGAGGTAGATCCTACTTCATAGACTGACCTGACTCCATCCTCATCAGTACTGACAAATTTAACTGGTGTTGTGTTGGTACTAATCTTATTAATATTTTTATATGTGTATTTATTATAACCTAAACACTCTTTCCAGTTTTTATCATTTAAGAAGTTGTAAACTTTTCTTCCTTTTCTTCCTGATATTTAATATGCATCTGAGCTTCATTATGCCTAGCCTTATTACATGTCTTTTCATTTTCATGTTTATATATAAGCTCAGCTTCTAGAGGGTCATTTATCTTTTTAAGCTCCTTGTTCTCATCAATTAACCTATCATTTTCAATTAACTTATTTTTAAGTTAAAGGAAGAGAGTTTAAGAATCTTTATAAATTAGACATGTTATCTGTATCTATGGGAAAAAGAATCATTTGTTCCTTGTCAATAGAAGACACATCCTCTCCATGATTTGCCATTAGAGCATAGTATTCATCATCACTATCAGGTCCTGATGTATCCATCCAGTCCTTGTTTGAGCTTGAGGTAAAAAGTGCCTTTTCAGTTGACTTTGGATATTAAGTAGCAAGATGTCCCCTTTTATTGCAGTTGTAGCATGTCACCTTAGCCTTGTCAAACTTTCTTCCCTTGGAATACTGACCTTAACTCTTTATGAATTTTCCCTTGCCATTACCAAAGTAATTCTTGTTAAACCCACCTTTTCTCTATGGATTTCCAAATCTCATCCTCCTGAAACTTTTCACCAATATTGCATCCATTTGAACTACTGGAGGATCATCCAGTTCAATCTCAGAATCCTCATCGTTATCTGTGTCATGATTTGATGATTCATCAGTATCTGAAATTTCAACAGTGTTTCTTCTTCTTGAATTCTCACTAGCCCTTTCCTTGTACTTGAGAGTTTCAATATTAAGAGCAACAACTTTCATTTTCTGATCTTTCCTGTTCTTCTTTTGTTAGATCTCCAAATCATGGGTTTTCAGCATCCCATAGACTTCATTCAGTGACAGTTGATCAAGATCATACTGATGCTTGATAATAAATGTCTGTGTATCTCATTATTCATACTCTTGGAATTTTCCTTGTCATATTCCTTTCCAACTAATGACAGATCATTCAACAGTGTCAGAAATCTGTCATAAGTGTTAGTAATGGTTTCATCAGGCTTAGCATCAAACTATTCATACTCTTGAACAAGAACACCCCTTCACTTCTTCTTGATTGCTAATTTTCCTTGACATTGAGTTTCCAAAGTATCCTATATAGCTTTGGCAGTTTTGCAAAGCAATCACTCTATTTGACATAACATTGTCCAAACTGTTGTGAAGATTATTCCTGACTTTGGCATCCTTAAGCATTGCAGCCTTCTCAGGATTTGACCATTCAGATTTTTCTTTCCATATATAGTGCTCAGGAACTGTTGGTGTCATTGGCACAACATTTTCAGGATAAGGAGGTCCATGATTGATTATATCAGCATAAGCATCATTAATGGCTTCAAACATCTTTACTCTCTATGTAGACTAGTCAGCCTTTTTCAGGATTGGGATCTTCATGCTTTCATACTTACTTCTTTATATCATGATCTTTTCTAATTAACAATCAATTAGACTGCTCTGATACCACTTGTTGTGCAATAATAGATAATTGTTTAAGGGGGTTGGATACAATTATCAAACAATTCGATATCAAGAAAGTAAAGTAAGAGTAATAGAAATTGTTTAAGGGGGTTGGATACAATTATCAAATAATTCGATATCAATAAATCTTGATGCAGATCCCGACTGCATGCAGATCCTGACTGGTTGACAGATCCTGATTTACAAGCAAATCCTGATTTTAACTCAAACAGTTTTCCTAACAGGAAGGGGGGAATCTATCACCTTCCTAGTAAAGGGGGATCTAACAGCCAAGTCAGAGCGTTAATGCTTTCGTCCTTTAGCCTTTTCAAAGCTACCCTCGGGTCTTTCACCTTATATTGCTTTTCTTCTCCATCCGAAAAGAAACTTCCCTCGATATCTAAATTTTCAGTGGAATCCCCACTGGAGGGTATCACAGGATTATGGTGAGATCTAGCACTCCGCTCTTTCTCTGCCACAGTCGGGGCCTTTTCTAAACATGATCTTTTGTCCTGGGTGTGTGACCGAGAACCTGACTTATCCCTTTGAGAAGCCAAAGAGGATGTCCTCTCCCTTTGAGAACCCCTGGAAACTGACTTCTCCATCTGCTTTCTCCATTCAGTCTTATCCCAAGTCTCAATCATCTTATGACGCCAGTTCTTGTTGTTCAGCTTCTCCCTCATTCGGCCGAACATGCTTATGCTACACATGGGGGAACCCTCCGATTCTTGGTAGTCCTCATCATCAGTATCTCAATCAGGATTTTCATGATCAATTTTAACGTCCAAAAATGTCGGCTTCCTCTGATCGTCCTTCAACTCTTTTTCTTCATCCTCAAAGTTTAGGTGAACCGGCGAGACTTGAGTTTTCTTAGTTTTCTGGCCACTACCGTCATATTTCAGCCTCCAGCTCTTCATCTGAGATTTCTTCTCCAAGGAAACAATCTTTTGGCTCATTTGTTCAATCTTTCTTAGGAGCTCCGAATTTTTAACTCCTTTGTTCTCATCCTCACGGTCGTTACAACCCCCGCTTGATGTTCGTTCATTACCGAAACATCCCAACATCTCTCATCTCTAGAGATTAATTCAAGCACGATACACCCTCACTCTTTCTAGAGCCATAAATATTGTGAGAGAAAATTGGTACAACATTTTTGGAGGAATTCGCTGAAATAACGGGAAATTGCTGAGATATAGGCTCGATAATAGGCCGATTCATAAGAACTATATACACCTGACTTGCCGGAATCCGGGAGAAAGTAACACTATGATTGGACAGAATTTGCAAGGTGCTCAAGATACAATGACTGAATAATTCATATTCAGCTGTATACATAATCAAACGATCTCACATGATGTTTCTACTTGATAACTTGTAGAGAAAATATGTGTGTAACCCCTGCAAATGGCCTACATATCCTATATTTATATGAATCAAGTCCATATTTAGTTCTATAGCCTTAGGACTCCTTCTGAATGGGCTAGTTACATTTTACCCAAGCCCACAACAGCCTCCAATCCTTATCCAGCTAGGTTTTGGCTAAATCCAAAGGGTCCTACTCCTCGTATACCACTTATCCTTATTTATCATTGGTATTATTGTATTTATCCATCAAATATATATATAAATTCCATACATATATCATGTAAATTTGTTCACAAGTAGTTCTAGATCACAAGGAATCTTATTCTCCTTCCTGTCCCATTATAGAGTCCATTTCCAACTAAAACTCCACGTCTACATGCCTCTCATGTTACATGCTGATCCTCAATGATCAGGAGGAGCTCAGGATTTGACTGTGTTTAGATATCATCAGTATTTGATATGTCGTCGGGATTTGATGCATCATCAGTATCTGCAGAACATCAGCATCTGAAGGTAGTCTATTGTGAAGATTGAGTATGTTCCTTATTTTGAGGGATGGATATATGTTACGTTCTGAGTGATAGGATTTTGTATATTCAGTTAAAGATATGTATCATTTTCTATTAGTAATTGATAATGCATATCTTAGATTGATTTATAGCAGATGTATATTATATAAACACAGTTTAGGTCATCACATAGTGATTAACTTGAGCATTGTACGACCTAGAAGCTCTCAAGAACATCAGTATTTCTTGAGAGAGTTTGTAACAGTTTTTATCAGAAATATAAAGAACTGTTATATTTTCATACTTGTTCGCAGCATTTATACAACTGTATCCAACCCCCTTAAATAGTTGTATTACTACTGGGCAACAATTGGTATCAGAGCAAACTGATAAATTTACAATCAGAAGCGATCTAAACATGTCTTCGAACAAGTATGAAATTATTAAAATCCCCATTCTGAAAAAGGCTGAATATCCTACATGGAAGGTGAAGATGTCCATGCACCTAGAGGCTACATATCCAGACTACCTCGATGTAATCAATGATGGACCCTACATGCCAACAAAACTGGTGCCTGCAATTCCTACTGTTGCTGAACACTATCAGTTGAAGGAAAAGTGTGAGTGGACATCAAAGAGAAAGTTGTTGTGCTGAAAGATGCAAAGGTAAGAAACATTTTGCATAACGGTCTTGATTTTGTGATGTCAAATAGGGTTATAGCATACAAGACTTCCAAGGAGATCAGGGATGCTCTTGAAACCCAATGTCAAGGAACCACGACCATCAAGAAGAATAGAAGGGTTGTTCTAATTTAAGAATATGAACATTTTGAGGCCAAACCTGATAAAAGTCTCACCGACATCTATGACAGGTTTCTCACCCTACTCAACAATCACTACTAGAAATATGGAATCAGACATCGGTTCGGAACCGATGTTAAAAAAAATCTGAACTGATGTCTTCGCGTGTGATGTTAAATGTCATCAGCCTTTGACATCGATTAACAGCCGATGTCTATTATAGTGATATACATCGGTTTTAAGATTAAATGTGATGTCTTTGCAACAAATTTCAGCTTATATTACAGTATTTTTTTGGTGGATATGAGTATATTATGAGGTATTTATCCATTAAAATATGAAACCTACAAGCTTTAAAAACCATTTATTAAAATTCTTTTGAACAAACTGATGTGAAATGCTAGATCAGACATCGGTTAGATTAGTTGGCCGATGTGAAATGTTTGATTAAACATCAGTTAAATTAGCCCCCAGATATGAAATGATGGATAAGACATGGGTGTTCTTCATGAAACCGATGTTAAATCTTTTTGTTTAACATCAGCCAGTTTCTCTGACCGATGTAATTTGACTTAAAATACATTGAGTTTCTTTTCAGAATCGATATCAAATGATTATTTCACATCGGTTTTTTTAGTTCTTTTTCGTTTAATATTATTTTACCTGATGTCTTTCTTATATTTTTTACATCATTTTATATTTACCAATGTGATGTTAATGTTTTGTATATTGCATGCCATCCTGATACTGTTCACATCCACATGAACCAATTACATTTACAAATTAAAAAATACCAAATAATTCAACATAAACATAAAGCTACATTGATACCAAATTTCTTCACTGCACAACTTGAAGTAGCATAGTTCACAATTATTTTTGTATCAATAATCATATGTGTACATGTATGTAACTAATACAAATCGAAACTTTGGCACGCCTTGTCATTGTTCTTACAATTCCAGCACTATATGAGAGGTACGAAGATCAATTCGACAAATATGTGTTGTTAGCGTCCAGGAAACTGATGTAGTTGTATGTGATCCTCAACCAAGAGTATATTTTTGCCGCTTGAAGCTGCTTCCTTTTTGGCCCAGGTCTGGAAGTTTGCTGTCTAGAGGACTGCTTGCGACACCTTGGTTCCCTACATTACCCTTGTCTATATGTGCATTCTAAACATTTGTGCAGAATGTGTGACTAACTAATAGTGCAGAATTAGGTCCGATCTTATGTGTAATGGTAATGTACTGTGAAAACATGGCCACATCAAAATCATCATCTCTAGAATGCACCCCTACAGTTTTATTTATTTATATATGTTCATTAAGGGCATACTTAATTAACCATAACAAAATGAAAATAAGAAACACGCAAAATAAAGAAAAAACAAATAACTCTAGATATAGATGTTTTTCTACAAGTAATTGGTAAATAATGATACACATCGATATTTTTTACTTATCTAATTTTAATAAATTTAATTCACCTCGGTGATCCAATTTGTAAAACTGATGCTTAATATTGATACCTTAAGGTTAAAAAAGTCACCTGTATTACAACATCTGAATCACGATCAGTCTGCCGCCTTGTATCCATGGATGATCGACGCTCATTGATGCTTCCTGCGACCTGAATACCTCTACCTTTGATCTAATAAAATAACATCAAATTTAAGATATAGTAACTCCTAGGAGTAGTATTTTTAAACAGTAAGATAAAAAATGGGAAAAACAAGCAAAACAGTTTAGACATACCTTTATTAAGATATACAAAACATTCTTCCACCTTTTCGAGTTATTTCAGCAGAAGGGTGAGGTATTGTTTCATGATCAGTTCTTTGATAGAACTATTTTAGAATTTAAAAAACAACCAAAGCATGGATGTTCATGGATGTTCCAGCTTACTTACGTTATGACCTCCAAGAGGTGGGGAAAACCCCAGCTTTAGGAACGAGTCCAGAAAGTGGACTATTAACAGGTGGAGGAGCACGAACACCATTGTTATAAGCACAAGCATGATCAATAAAAAGTGTTTTTATAATATCATATTGCATAGTAATATCAAAGAATGACAATCCGATACTGCATAGCAAAACATATATAAAGGAAAATAATATGATAGTAGACAAACATTTACTTCTGAAGTGCAGCTAAGAACAACATGCAGTATCATAAATGATGTTGTACTATATGTTCAATCATCAAATCCTGGATGGTGGTAAGACTGTTACACATCCTCAACACCAATAACTAATCTTCTTATGTATAAACATGCAGTAAATAGTATATCTGTAACATAAACATGAGAGTGCACATAGCAACTTGCTTTCCCAGGGAATCCCAATCATTTGTTACAAACTTACAAAAGGCTATTTTTATGGACGTGGACCAGATTTGGTACCTGGAATCAAGAATTTATAAAACACGATACAGGGACCTTAAGTAATCCATGCAGGATGTGAAACATACTAATTGGCATGAATCCTTTATCAATAAAATGGAATTTAGTGAGAGTTGTTCTTCATCCAATCAATAAATTAAAGGCACTTTTAAAAGCACAAGTCACCGGAAAAACATATCTGCCCCATGTAAATTTGAGCAGAGTTTTTAGAAACCAACCGAGGTCACATAAGATCTGGACCATAAGTCGAATTAGGTTTTATAAAATATGAGGCCCAATGGAGCGATTTGGCTGTGTCAAACAAAATGTAATTTGAAATAAATAAAAATCGTACAAAATATATACAAGTGGAATAAAGAAAAATAAATTTCAAACACTCCAAACTTATAAATTTTAGTGTTAGCATGTGTCTATGCGCACAACTAGATAAACTCTTAAAATAAATTATATATGGTACAATAAATATTGAATCCAGTGTCAAAGAGGTTCCAGACAGAATTTGAAAAAAGTATAATTTTTAGATTATCTCGGTGTAGAGAACACATCAAATGCCAGAGAATAATATGTGAATGGGCATGTGACAATCAATAAAGATTATATATTCACTAATCACGGTAAAGTAACGTCATCTTGCTATCTTAGAAGAACCAGTACTACCAGAACCTAGAACATAGTTAAAAGCATTTAAGTTAAATTGACAACAAGATCACTAGGAGTTGGTAAAGTTTATTTTTAATTTAGAACTTGCAAAAAACAATAAAGAAGAATTAAGCAGTATTCTGACCCACCTCCTAATTCACATTCATAGCATGGCCATGCATTCTTCCACTCTCGAGAGCCTGCCTTTTTCTCAACTCCTGATAATATCATTTCCCAGGACTAACTCTGGTTGGTTCCACAACTAACGTAATTCTCTTGTGGGAAGGTTGCCCAGTCAGACCTAACACATGGAACCTTAATTACCTATAAATAATAATTGAAATAAGATATGTAATTTATCATGTAAGTAAATAGCGAGCAAGTAGCTAATTTTCATAAATTACCCATGCCAAACATGTACTGACTTTAATAGTGGATCTAATGAAGGTGGAGCGGTATAGCTAGCGTGTCTAGAATACATTAACATATTGCACATCTTTCAAAGGTATGGGAATATTTGTTATTGTGCATGCACACAAGGGCTCTAGACTAGCTTGTAGTTTTAATGACTAAATTACCCAGATTTCAAATTTGAAACTTCTCTAAATTGGATAAAACAATGAAGACCTAAACAGAATATGCTTTAATGAATGTAATATAATGTGATCATCAGGATGATATAATGCATAATGATTTTCTCTTTAGACTAGCTCGTAGTTTTAATGACTAAATTACCCAGATTTCAAATTTGAAACTTCTCTAAATTGGATAAAACAATGAAGACCTAAACAGAATATACTTTAATGAATGTAATATAATGTGATCATCAGGATGATATAATGCATAATGATTTTTCTCTTTAATAAATGCAATGAGCTACGTATATTGTGTGTAATATTTAAATTATTTTCTTGTTCCAAAACTTCTCTTAATAAATGATTGATAGGAGACACTAAAATTATTTGAAATGGTCCAAATTTCCTCGATTGAATTTCTAAATAAATAACAAATTGATATGCATTAGAGCCCATTTAAGTTTTTCTTTAGTGGTTTTTCAAATTCTAAACTCACATAAATTTAACAAAATTAATTATTTTATGTAAAATAAGAAAAAAAAACCCAAAGAAAAGAAATGAGGGCATTTCTTTTCATAATTAGGACTCATGGTAATAAAGACTTAACTAATGTAAGGGTACAATTAGTTACCTCAACCATTAATTCTCAACAAATTGCTCATCTTAACAATGATATACATAAACATTTATCATATATGACTTGCTTGAATTTATATATATCTCCTAGTGACTTATGTACATTCTTCAAATTATGTTTCTCATGCACTGTTTACATGTGTTGGTTTGCATGTTTAATTGTCATGACAAGTAATATGATATTGCATAATAAAGGAAAACAATATGATATGAGGCTGGCCTGTGACCTTTAGTTAATTAATGTCTGCAATCGTGAAGCTTTGAATATTGGAAGGGCGAGTTTGTCATAAAACAATAGATTCGCCTCTATAAGCTTTTTGAGTTCAACCAGCATAATGCTGCGTGCTGTTTTTATATTCCCATACTTAGGGAGCTGCTCATTTTGCCTGTTGAACCAGTAAAAATAACATAAAAATGAAAAAGAATCAGAGAAGGTGTATCTTAAAAACAGAGGTATTAAATACAAGGTTAACACCTGAAATTGTCCAGAGCAAGTAGTTGAGTGATTTACTTGAAAAGTTCTTCATTAAAAGATGAGAACACCTTCAAAACCTTCACAAGAATCTCAGCGGCTTTAGATCGGTCATTCCTGAGAATAAAAATAAAACATTATGTTAAAGATTAACTTGGCCTCTGTCAACAACTGATGGAAGAATCAGTAATAAGAATTCACCTATCAAGACCTTTTAGATATTTCTATTTCTTGATCTCGAAAAAAATCTTCATCGAGTAGCGATTGTCCTCAACCTTCGTAAAACCACATAAATAGCGTTCAACTTCATCCCACTCGCCCGCCTGAACTTGCTCGTCAAAGTATTTCGTATTGAAGTAGAAGCCAGATTCATGTTCCAGCCTAATCAAAAACAAAAACAGATCCCTTTTCAATATCATAAACATTATTTTAACTTGCTCGCCCTCCTGAAAAAGCACATGGCCAGTATTGAATAGTCGATGAAACATATAGAATAAGTTCTTCAACCTTTACACATAAATCAACTAATTTAACACTAAAATTAGAGAGGGAGAGGGAGATAGAGAGGGAGCGAGAGAGAGAGAGAGAGAGAGAGAGAGAGAGAGAGAGAGAGAGAGAGAGAGAGAGATAGAGAGAGAGAGAGAGAGAGAGACCTCACCTCACCAGATCCATAAAAATCATCAGACTTCTTAGAACAATAACCAGATCCCCCTCATTCAATTGTAGCCACTTTCTCATAAAATTTATAGTAACATGTACACATAAATCAACAAATTTAACACTAAAATTAAGCAAAACTCAAACAAATTGAAGAAGAGAGATCTAGGGTTTGACCTTCAAATAATTGAACAATTAATGATTCATATAATCGGGTTTATGTAACTGTAATTTAAGAGAGAGATTAGAGTGAGAAAGTGAGGTCGGGATAGAGAGTGAGGTGAGAGATGACGGAAAAAGACGGAGAGAGGTAGGCAGGTGAGAGAGAGTCGAGGAGTGAGAAAGGGGGAAATAGAAGATATTATTGGAAAGGGGGAAATAAAATTTTTGTTGAAATGAAATGGGGGAAATGTGTGTGTACTAAGGGGGGAAAATGACTTGTTATTTTTATTTTTTTAAAATTGATTATAGACAACGGCTAGTAAAAATAACCGATGTCAAAGTAAAAAATGTTTATTTGGTATTTTTTAAAATTGAACATAGACAACAGTTGCTATATAAAACTGATGTAAATATTATTGATTAACATCGCTTTCAAGGAAATCGATGTTAAAAACTCTTTTAACATCGGGTGCATTACATGCCGATGTCTAAACACCGATGTCGTATCTACTATTTCTAGTAGTGAATCTATCCTTGGTGGGAAAGGTGTATGATCGGGAGGATTCAAACACTTAGTTTCTGAGAGCCTTGAATGAGGAATGGGAGACTTAGACTTCAATCATACGACATCAGTATGATTTTGAAATAATCACCCTAGATGAAGTCTATGGCATGCTGAGAACTCATGATTTGGAAGTTCAGCAAAGGAAAGAGAGGAAAAATAACAAGTGATAGTTAGTTACTTTAAAGGTGAATGTTAAAACTTCAAAGGACAGATATGTTGAAGATGCAAGGAAAAAGAACAATCTGCCAGAATCAGATACTGATGATTCATCATCAAATCCTGATGATGATACTAATTCTGAAACTATTGAGAATGTGACAGATTCTGATGTCATACAAATGGCTGCATTGCTAGTTAAGGGCTTTAAGAGGATGCAATTCAGGAAGTCTCAGAAGAATAGAAGCTGCAGGAAAAAGTTCACTGGAGGAGAAAGGAAGTCATCTGGAAGAAGAGAAGGGAAGGACTCTAAATATGGAAAAGTCGACAGGTCAAAAATCAAGTGCTACAGCTGTGATGAACCTGGTCACTTTGCTACTGAGTGCAAGAAGACAAGGCATGAAAAAGGGAAGAACAAAGCCTTGATTACATCAAACAAGGATTGGATGGACTCCACTGATTCAGAAGATGAAGAAACATGCTATGCACTGATGGCTAGCTTTGATTCTCCTGCTTCCCTGATTCTAAGGTATCAACTTCTTTCTTCTCTTTTGATACTGAAGATATATCTAAACTGAAATCTATTCTTAAGTCTCTTCATGGAAACTTTAAAAATAAGATTCTATAGAACAATAGACTGTTAACTGAAAATGAAATCGTAAAATCTAGGAATGATTAGTTGGATTCTGACTTAATAAATCAGATTGAAATTCAGAAAGAATGTCTTGGTTATATAGATGGAGTTAAGGATGCTGACACTGAAAATAAAACTACCCTTAAGAATTCTGTTAAGTTTATCTCTTCAGAAGCTGATGAACCCAAATCTATTTTTGAAAAGGGTTCAACATCAGCATCCCAAGAAAAATTATTAAGTGATAAATCTCAAAGAAATGAAAACAAGGAAACCATTAAGACTGTTCAGAAAGAAAACATAGGACTATTGTCTAAAAGACAATTGAGAAAGAAATTATCTGAGGTTACTAACAAACCTCAAGTTAAAAGTCCTAAAAGAAACATGAATGGTAAGCAAGGTATTTCTAAGGATTCTAATTATAAGTTTGTTCCCAATGCTCCTAGAAAAACTTGATTTAACTGTAGTAATACTAATCATCTTGCTATTGATTGCAGGAGGAGTAAGAAAATGAAAATTGCTATTCCTGAGTCTGATGTTAGGGGTAGATCAATATTTTATAAACCACAAAATCCTTCTTTTCATTGTGGTAGTAGTTGGCATTCAATTTACACTTGTAGTTCATATCATAAGCTGTATCACAACTATTATGAACCTTTGCCTAAATTCAATACAACTGCTTGTGTGCTCAATTCTTCTAGTTCTACTAAATCTACTTCTGATAAGACAAATCCTGACAAAGGAAAAACTGTCAGAAGTATTTCTGAATCATAAAGTCTTAAGTTTTCCAAAAAGAGGGCCCAGCAAGTGTGGGTCCTTAAAAATCCTTCTAATTAATTACTCTTCTGACTGCAGGGTAACAAGAAAAATACTCTTATCTTGGATAGTGGATGTTTATGACACATGACTGGAAATAAATCCCTGCTGTCAGAATTTGAAAAGAAGGCTAGCCCAGATGTATCTTATGGAGATGGAAATATATGACACACTCTGGGATATGGCAACTTGATAATTGGAAAGGTAGCAATAGAGAATGTAGCTCTGGTGGAAGGACTGAAGCATAATCTTCTAAGCATCAGACAAATCACTTACAGAGGTTATCATGTGGACTCTCATTGTGAAGTTGTTCATAACAAGTCAAAGAAGATTGTCTTGATGGGATGCAGACATGGCAATATTTATGAAGCAAGACTGCATGAAAGTCTTGAGCAAGAAGCTACTTGCCTTATCTCAAAAGCATCAGTAGATGAGAGCTGGAATTGGCACAAGAAGCTCTCACATCTCAACTTCAATTCAATCAATTAACTTGCCAAGAAGGAGATAGTAAGAGGATTACCAAATATGCTATACTCATCTGATGGTCTTTGTGATGCTTGTCAAAAGTCCAAGCAAAGAAGAGTATCTTTCAAAAGTAAAACATCATTCTCTATCAATGAGCCATATCACATGTTACACTTGGATCTCTTTGGATTAGTAAAAATAATATCTATCAACAAGAAAAGGTACATACTTGTAATTGTTGATGATTTTACTAGATACACTTGGGTTTATTTTCTACACAGGAAGGATGAAACTCCAGAAACTCTTCTAGATCATATAAGGCAAATTGAGAATGGATCCACCTTCAAAGTGAAAATACTGAGAAGTGATAATGGAACTGAGTTCAAGAACTCAAATATGGAGGAAGTCTACAAGTACAAAGGCATATAACATCGATTCTCAGCTCCTGGCACACCCCAACAAAATGGTGTTGTTGAGAGAAAGAACAAAACCCTGATTGAAGCTGGAAGGACTCTGCTGGAAGAACCCACTTACTTCTGGGCTGAAGCAGTAAACACAACCTGTTATACTCAGAATATCACGCTGATAAACAGACATGGTGTTACTCCTTATCAGATGCTGAAAGAAAAGAAGATCAATCTCAAACATCTTCATGTATTTGGATGTAAGTGCTTTTTTCTGAGAACTCATACTGATCAGCTGGGAAAATTTGAATCGAAAACTGATGAAGGAATCTTTGTTGGTTACTCACCATCAAGAGCGTACAGGGTTTTCAATCTGAGAACAAATACTGTAGTTATCTCTATAAATGTATCTTTCGATGATAAGAAGATTCTTGGTTTTGAAGAAGACTCTCATGAAAGTCTAATCTTTGCAAATGAAAATGCACTGTTGGAATCTGCATCAAACTCTAATGAACTGTCAATTACTGATGATCCAAATCCTAATACTCCTTCAGATTCTGAAGATGATCATTATACTAATGAACCTGAACATGTTGAGGGGGAGCAATAGCAAGGTTCAACCGATAGTATTAACACTGAAGAATCAACTCAAGGTTATTCTCAATATGGTCATTCAGAATCTAATGCTGATTCAATATCAGATGGACATGAGTCAAGTTCCAAAAATTCATCAGGAGATAACAGCATTGATTCAGGGGGAGCCTCAAATGCATTTGATGAGGCATACAATTCAGGGGGAGCATCTAGCTCCAGAAGGACATTTCCTAGTGCCAGAAAATGGACTAAAGATCATACTCACTGATCTGATCATTGGAAATCCTGATGAAGGTGTAAAGATAAGGAGTGCAACTCAAAATAAATGTTTGTATCACAATCTACTTTCAAAAGAAGAGCCAAAGAAAGTAGAAGATGCACTCAAGGATGCATATGGGGTTATTCCTATGCAAGAAGAGTTGAATGAGTTCGAAAGAAATAAAGTTTGGAAGCTGGTGCCTAGACCTAAAAACAGGTCAATTGTAGGCACAAAGTGGGTCTTCAGAAATAAGACTGATTCTGATGGAACTGTTGTCAGAAACAAGGAAAGATTGGTGGCTAAAGGATATTCCCAACATGAAGGCATTGACTATGATGAAATATTTGCTCCTGTTGCTAGGCCGGAAGCAATCGGAATTTTCTTGGCATATGTTGCACATAAGAAATTTAAAGTCTTTCAGATGGATGTAAAGAGTGCATTTCTCAATGGAGAACTTGAAGAGGAAGTCTATGTTAAACAGCCACCAGGTTTTGTGGATCCTAAACATGCTGATTATGTTTATAGACTTGATAAAGCACTATATGGACTAAAGCAAACACCTAGGGCGTGGTATGAGACCCTTGCTCAGTCTCTGCTTAAAAGTGGATTCAAAAGAGGTACAATAGATAAAACTTTATTTTATCTGAATCAAGGTAAAGATCTGCTTTTAGTTCAAATTTATGTGGATGATATCATTTTTGGATCAATTAATCAAAAACTGTGTGATAAGTTCTCAAAGTTGATGCAATCAAGATATCAAATAAGCATGATGGGAGAGATAAGTTACTTCTTGGGATTGCAAATTAAACAGACTGATAATGGTATCTATATTAATCAGTCAAAGTATACAAAGAATCTGTTGAAAAGGTTTAGTATACAAGAAAGTGCAACTGCAATTACTCCTATGACAACTGATACAAAGCTTGATCTTCATGAAGGTACGATAGTTGATGTCACAAAATACAGAGGTATGATTGGTTCTTTTTTGTACCTAACGGCTAGTAGGCTAGACATTATGTTTGCCACATGTTTGTGTGCAAGATTTCAGGCAAATCCTAGGGAGCCACATCTTATTACAGTGAAAAGAATCTTCAAATACCTCAAGCTACTCTATCACTTGGTCTCTGGTATGTAAGGGAAGCTAATTTTAGATTATACGGATATTCGGACACTGACTTTGCTGGCTGCAAGATAGACATGAAGAGTACATCTGGGAGTTGTCAGTTTTTGGGAGGTAGATTAGTCTCATGGTTCCGTAAGAAACATAAATCCATTTCTACTTCAACTACTGAGGCTGAATATATTGCAGTTGGGAGCTATTGTGCTCAGTTGTTATGGATGAGAAACCAGCTCATGGACTATGGATTATCATTTTCTAAAATTCCTATGTATTGTGATAATCAAAGTGCTATTGCTATGACAGGAAACCCAGTGCAACACTCTCTTACTAAACATATAAGCATCAAATATCACTTTATAAGAGAGCATGTCATGGAAGGAACGATTGAGCTTCATTTTGTTCCTACTAATCAGTAGTTGGCTGATATCTTCACAAAGCCATTACCTGAAGCAATATTTACAAAGCTTGTCAATGAACTTGGTATGGTTAGTTGGTTCAGATAAATTCTTTTAAATTTATATTTGATCAAATCCTGATGTATATTGATCAAATCCTGATATGTCCTAAATGTTGTTCAAGATATTAAGCTGGGAATTTTTGATGTATTTTATTATATGTATGATAAATTAAGTGAATTTATTTGCTAAATGTGCATGTATGAATATATATCATTGTCATCATTGCAAATCAGTCTAGGGAGACGCATATTAAAAAGATATTTTTTGTTAAATCATTAAGTTAACTCTGCACTTAATAATTAATCAGACCCCTAGTCTTTTGATATTCCCCATCTCTCTCTCTCTCTCGGTTATTTAAACCATCACTCATCATCCAATCAAATCATCTCTTCCTAAACTGGAAAATGCTCTCCTCACTTTCATTTCTCATATCTCTTTCTTCTCAAACAATGGCACATTTCAGCTGGTTCTACAACCATTTCACTAATATTTTGACAATTTTTCATGATGGAATGCAAACTCCATATCACATCAATGCCATTTCAAATGACATCTGGATTCAACTTCCAAAAGTCATAAAAAATGACCTTCTAGGATTCCAAAAAGAACTTCACCTCTACACTCTTCGACAACAAGAGCGAATCATTCGTCTTGTTATCCTCTCTGTTGAAAGCGGGAAGAAGCCCTGATCATCCACCGCCTTAGTCTTTCTGGAAAACACCCTCTGGCTGTTTCTCTTCATCATCAGCTTTGCCAGGCTTCTTAGACTAAGGTTGTTGAAGTTCTTCTATCATAGACTAGGATTTTCTTATAATCACCTATGCATGTAATCAAAAATTTCATGAAATGTACTCTCTTGAACTATTAATGAAATTTTATTTATTTTGCTTACAAGACATAATCTATGTTCCTTAGTTGTGGATGCTTGAGTTGTAGCTGGTGTGGGTTCCTTGGGAAATTGATCTTCCAATTCCTTGTCAACAATATCCAGTTTCCTTTTTGTTCTTCTAGCCAATTCTTTCTTCCTTGGGGATTTCTTCTATTCTTCAATTTTTTTCTTTGATTCAGCAGCTTCAGATGGTTGAGAGGGAATTTGTTGTGATGAATTAACAGCCTGTAGCTTGGCCAAGATAGCAATCTGCTCTTTCTTTTGTTTAGTCTTATTTGCATCTAGAGCAGCTTGCTTCTTTTCCTGGTTCAATATGGCTTTTTCTTCTTTCTTTGCTTGTGCAAATTATGGATGTCCAGCTACCACACAAATTTCCTTTCCATTTCTGAATATCTTAGCAATTCTCCTTTTTGAAGCTGAATCAGCTGGATCTTTGTAGAAGACAATTGACCTTGACAGAAGTTTCTTCTCATCAGGCTTGGGTGTCTCATAAACATTGTCCAATGGGTTCTTCAAAGATGATTTTGGATAATTTGCCCTTGGTTTTAGAATTGTTTCAGCCTTTGGTGACTTTATGCAGGAAGATTGTCCTTTTTCCAGATAATTCATGCTCATCTCATTCACACTGATTGGCTTGACTTGAGAGTGATGGATGGCTGACTTACCTAGCTCCTTGACAAGTTTAAACTTTTTATGTATCTCCTCATCAATCTTATTCCAGTTGATCAAATTTGCTGCTGCTGCTTGAATTAGATCTATACCATCAGCAACTGGTGGCTTAGAGATAGTAATTGAAGGTACAATTACTTTGCTGATTTGTACTTGAAGTTTCTCCCCCTCACTTGATTCTCTCTCCCCCTTTTTGTTATCATCAAGTTGAGGAGTGAGGCCTTGTGCTTTAGCCAGTTGCATAAGAAGATTTGTCTGAGTCTGTTGATTTTGAAGAAGGATAGCCACTAAATTCTCAATAACTTGAACTCTGTCTTCCAGCTTGGCCAGCTTCTTTTCAGAATCTGATTCTCTCCTCAATCTTAGTAATAGATCTTGCATGGTACCATATGGAATGACTGAATCCAGCTTCTCAGAATTGTAGGTCTTCAAGTCAGCTATATCCCTTTTTAGTTCATCCACACTCAGATTATGTCTTAACTGCTGGATCTTCATGAGATGTAGAGAGTCTAGGTGAGCTTGAAGAATAGCCTTGGTACCAGCATCTGAGGTTTCCTGAAGGGCCTTTTGAATAGCCATCACTTGCTTAACCAAGGATACACCAAATTGTCCTGGTGTAGATTCCTTTGTCCATGCCCATTCAGGTAAATCTAAAACAGAACTTGGGCCTTCATCTCCCCCTAAGTTCATACTTCCATCCAAAGAAACAGAGTCATTATCATTAGAATTTACTTCAAATTCTTCATATGGTTCACCAGCTTGAGAAGACATCCTATTGACAGCAGCTTTATCTCTTTGAAGAGATTCTGAAGTGTGTACTAAGTTCAAAGTCTGTTCTGCCTCCACATTGCCCTGAGCAGCCAACAATTGATAGGCTGACACAGGATGAGTAAAAGTGTCAGCATCATATGAAATGTTATCAATTATAGCTTTATAATATTGCTGGAATTGTCTTCCCTTTTCAGCATCATCCACAATCATTGACTCACTAGCAATGGCTGGATCCACCCTTATTTCTCCTGTACCTACTTTTCTCTCAAAATCTCTCTTTTGTTGCATCAGGGTCTCACCCTGGCTCCCCACCCTCACACCCTCACCTTCACCTACTAAGGTGGGACTCCTCTCACTCACTTTTGCCAATCCTGAATAAATGGATTGCTGATTTTCACTCTTTTCCTCTCCTTTTTCCTGGGAGCAACCCAGCCTCTCACTCAATACACTCTCCTCTCTCAGTCCTAAGAGTGACTGTACAACCACTAAATCTTCTGCACTTGAAATAATTGAAGTTTGAAGTTGTGCAGAGATACTCGACGGATAAGTGATATCCGTCGAGTGAGTGGTAATGCTATCCGACGGATAACTGCTGTTAAGCTTATCCATCAGGATACAATCACTACTCGATGGATGAACAATATCCATCAAGAGAGTAGAAATGAATGAGGTGGGAAGAAAGACTATTGTTGACTCTGTGTTGATTGAAGATATTTGGGGCACAGATGTCACAATAGAATATGAAAGAATTGGCAAGTGAGCCAACAAATCATCTAAAAGATGATGCTCACTTGCACTAGATTTTGGCTTCCCCAATAGAGTTAAAAAAGGGGAATCAGGAATTGATGTGTTTATCATATCCACTTCCAGAGAGTTTGTTGGTGAGTAGGGTGTTTCAGATGCTTCTATTATTAGAGATTTTGGCTGTGATTCCACATTTATTGGAGCCACATCAAACTGAATTTGAGAGGGTGCAGGGACTGTGTCTTTAGCACCAGTTTGCATTGTGTGTGTGTGCCCTGTGCATCCCCAGAGGTTTTAGATTTCTTCTTTCTTGTGTAAGTTTGGGGTGAGCTTGTGTCCCTAACCCTTTTGGCATGTGCTCTTGGCTGAGAGCTATGTTCAATAACTGCATCCTTTTGAGAGGATGTAGCTAGAAGTGAGCTTTTATCCTTTTTAAGCACTGCAGTTTGTTGGGAAACTGCAATGTGGCTAGGCTGGGATTCACTCAACTCTCCAACCTTATTCTTAGGGTTTCTTTGATGTTCACCCCTTCCCTCACCTAACTTACCCTCCTTCACACTCCCATCTTTGGGTTTGGTGGATTTTTCAACTGGTACCTTTTGAGAGATACCAGAGGGGGTTTTCTTTGATTTGGATTTAGAAATTGCAGTTGTTTTGGCAGCTTTGGTAGGCAACTGTTTGGTCATTGTCACAGTTACCATAGCTACTCCTGAACTCAAAGAAATAGAGGAGGTTGGAATAGTTGTAGGAATTGTTAGGAATATGTGTATTAGTTTGATGATAAGTTCAGCAAAACACTTAAGTAGAAATCTAGTGTTTGTAGCCTCAACGGATAAGACCATCTTGGCTATCCGTTGAAGGAGTAGCCTTACTTAGCAATAAGTTTGGTATTGTAGCATATCTCACTCTCAGGTTTTGAGCTGTAATTCTTAGATGTTGTTAGGAGATAATCAGTCATGTTGACTACTAATGGATGTACAAGTAGGAGGGCTAATTGTAAATATTTCATGCCTTGTAATTTTGTATAAGTGAAGAAGTATCAACTGATATTGAAGACCTTCAACGGATAAGAAACTAAGCTTCAACGGATGTCTCTAAAGCTTCAACGGATGCACTGCTAGAGCATCAATGGATAAAGCCATCAACGGATGAAAGCTTCAACGGATGCACTGCTAGAGCATCAACGGATAAAGCCATCAACGGATAAAGCCATCAACGGATGAAAGCTTCAATGGATGCTCAGTCTCATAGCAGTTGATAGTGAAAGTTAACAAAGCTGACAGAGGCACATGGATTAACAGAGATGTGGTAGCCTATTTCAGGAACAGCAGAAAAAGCAGCCGTTTTTAGTCTGGTTCAAAATGGAAAGTCAACAGATAATTCCATATTACACTGGATAAAAATGGAACAGAAACAAGTGGAGAACTATTGTCTTATTGTATTTTATCCTTGTCTTCACTTGTAAACTTGGTGATATATAAACCAAGTAGAAGCTAGTAATTAGAAAGGAATTTTCCCTGAGCTGTTTAGAAATATCAAGAGAGAAAATCATCTAGTTTGTACTAGGAAGCAGCTGTGATTTAATTTTGAATCACAGATTTTCTGAAATAACACATCTCTGGTGGAACAACAAATCCACCAGAAAAGTTTTTAAGTTCCTTGTGTTCATTACATTTGTGTTTGAATATATATCTGTCTGCATCAGCTCCAAGCAATTCACACACATTTGATCACTCAAACACTTAATCTTACAAACTGCTCAAAACTTGAAAAAGTTTTGAGATTTACATTCAACCCCCCTTCTGTAAATCTCATTGTTAGTCCACTGGGAATAACAATTGGTATCAGAGCAAGCTCTTAACATACAGAGAGTTTAAAGATCTATTTTGCTAACATCATGAGTAAGAAGGATATTGGTATAAAGATTCCAATCCTGGAAAGAGATAACTATCATCACTGGAAGGTGAAGATGCATTTACATCTTCTCTCTCAAGATGAAAGCTACATCAACTGCATTGAGAATAGTCCTCACATCCCACACAAGGTGGCCACAGCTGCTACGGCTACAGTTGCTGTTGGACAGTCTATTCCCAAGCCAAAGGCAGAATGGACTGTTGAAGATATTGAAGAGGTCCACAAGGACAAGAAAGCCATGAACATTTTGTTTAATGGCCTGGATCAAGATATGTTTGACAATGTCATCAATAGCCAAACTGCTAAGGAAATTTGGGATACTGTGCAGCTTATCTGTGAAGGCACGGAGCAAGTTAGAGAAAACAAAATGCAGCTTCTCATTCAACAATATGAATATTTCCACTTTGAAGAAGGAGAATCATTGAATGATACATTCAACAGATTTCAGAAACTATTGAATGGATTAAAGCTGTATGGGAGAATGTACCAAGTCAAGGACTCCAACCTAAAATTTCTAAGGTCTCTACCAAAGGAATGGAAGCCTATGACTGTTTCTCTAAGAAATTCTCAAGATTATAAGGACTTCACACTTGAAAGATTATATGGAATTTTGAAGACTTATGAACTTGAGATGGAGCAAGATGAGCTGTTGGAAAAGGGAAAGAGAAAAGGAGGATCAGTTGCACTTGTAGCTGATAGTGAAAAAGTTGAAGCCATAAATGAGGAAAAGACAATGCCAAGTCTCAAAATTGGCACAAGTAAATCAGAATCAAGCAAGGGTAAAGAGCAAGTTGCTGAGGATGAAGACAATTCCAGTCAGGATGAATCTGATGATATTGATGAACATCTGGCCTTTCTGTCCAGGAGGTTTACAAAGATGAAGTTCAGGAAAAACACAAAGTTCACTAAGCCAAACAAAAACATGGTGGACAAATCAAAGTTCAAATGTTACAACTGTGGCATTAGTGGACACTTTGCAAGTGAGTGTAGGAAGCCAAATTCTGAGAAAAAGAAATTTGAGCAAGTTGATTACAAAAGGAAGTATTTTGATTTGCTCAAACAAAAGGAAAGAGCTTTTCTCACTCAAGATGATTGGGCAGCAGATGGGGTAAATGAAGATGATGATGTGGAATATGTTAACCTAGCCCTGATGGCTAATTCTGATGAAAATGAAACTAGTTCATCAAGCAACCAGGTAATTACTACTGATCTCTCTCAGCTTTCTAAACATGAATGCAATGAAGCAATAAATGATATGTCCAATGAATTATATCATTTGCGTGTTTCTCTTAAATCACTAGCTAAAGAAAACACTAGGATCAAAGAAAATAATGTGTTTTTAAGTGATAGGAATGCTGTGTTAGAGAGTCAGGTAATTGAGCTTGAAAAGATTAAACTTAAATGCTTGACTGTCGAGAGTGAACTAGAAGAAGCTGTTAAGAAAGTAGAAATTCTTTCTAAACAGTTAGAAAGTGAGCAAGAGGTAATCAAGGCCTGTAAAATATCTAGGGATGTTGGTGTTCAAATTGCCAAGGTTCAGGGAATTGAATCATTCTGTGAGGATGCCTGGACGAAAAACAAAAAGAAGTTAGAATTAATTGATGGATTGTCAACGGATGTGGAATCAACGGATGATGAAAGTTATCCGTTGAAGGAAGAAAAGGAGCATCCGTTGAAGGCTCATAAATTAAAACAGGCAAGTTCTTTTAAAAATAAAAAGAATGATTCAACTCTCAAGAACTTTGTCAGAGAAGGAGCTAGCACATCCAGAGATGTCAGTAAGGTGAATATAGGTCACATGACTTTAGATCAGTTGAAAGATAGGCTTAAGTTGGTTGAGGATAAGAAGGAAACTAAAAGAAAATCTAAAAGAAATGGGAAGGTAGGGATTAATAAACATAACAATTACACACCTGATAGGTATGCTCCTAGAAAAAGCTGTGTACATTGTAAAAGTGTTAATCACCTATCTGATAATTGCAAATCTGTTAAAAATGCTCCCATGCCTTCAAATCCCTCCATGCCTAACATGTCTATGTCACCTCTGCATGCTATGCCTGTTATGTCTCACCAGAATCCCCATGCACATTTTGCAAACATGCCATACATTAACAATCCTTACTTTACTGCATTTAGTATGCCTCAAATGCCATACAATATGCCTATATGGAATAACATGTTTGCACAACCTATGCCTTATCAAATTAAATCAAATGTGTTAAATGATTCCGTGACTAACCCTACACTTCAACCAACCACATCTAAGACCAAGGTTGACCCAAAGTTACCTAAGTCAAAAGATGCAGGAGGAATGAAGTCTAGGAAAATGACTAACAAGGCTGGACCCAAGGAAACTTGGGTACCAAAATCAACTTGATTGATTTTGTTGTGTGCAGGGACAAAGAAGGAATTTATGGTACTTGGACAGTGGTTGTTCAAGACACATGACAGGAGATTTCACCCTGCTCACAGAATTTAAGGAGAGAGTTGGCCCTAGCATAACCTTTGGAGATGACAGTAAAGGATTCACTATGGGATATGGCTTGATTTCAAAAGAAAATGTCATCATTGATGAAGTTGCATTGGTTGATGGTCTCAAACAGAATTTATTGAGCATCAGTCAACTATGTGACAGAGGGAATACTATTTCCTTCAATTCTGAAGCCTGTATTGTCACAAGTAAAAAGGATAATAAAGTGGTTCTAACTGGAGTTAGAAAAGGAAATGTGTACTTAGCTGATTTCAACTCTACAGATGCAGAATCCATTACTTGTCTTCTCAGCAAAGCAAGTCCAGTTGAAAGTTGGCTATGGCATAAGAAGCTGTCCCATTTGAATTTCAAAACAATGAATGATCCGGTCAAAAAGGACTTAGTTAGAGGAATGCCTCTAGTGGAATTCACAAGGGATGGACTGTGTGATGCTTGTCAGAAAGGAAAGCAAAAGAAATTATCATTCAGTAAGAAGCTTGAATCTGCAATTGATGAACCACTGCAACTTCTACACATGGATCTCTTTGGACCAGTCAATGTATTGTCAATTTCAAGGAAAAGATACTGCCTAGTGATTGTAGATGATTTCTCAAAGTTTTCATGGGTTTATTTTCTTGGATCAAAGGATGAAGCTAGTGAAATCATCATCAATCATATCAAGCAAGTCAACAATCATCCTGATTTCAAAGTAAGGAATATTAGGAGTGACAATGGAACTGAGTTCAAGAATTCAACCATGAAGATGTTCTGTGGAGTAAATGGGATCATGCATGAGTTCTCAGCTCCAAGAACTCCACAACAAAATGGTGTGGTGGAAAGGAAGAACAGATCACTAATTGAAGCTGCAAGGACAATGCTTGAGGAGTCAAAGCTCCCAACTTATTTTTGGGCTGAGGCTGTTAACTGTGCATGTTACACTCAGAATATTTCTCTAATCAATCAAGCAAAATGCATGACTCCCTATCAATTATTCAAGAGAAGAAAACCAACTTTAAACTTTCTACATGTCTTTGGTTGCAAATGTTACATCTTAAGGAATCAATCTGATCACAAAGGAAAGTTTGATGCAAAGGCTGATGAAGGAATATTTGTTGGTTATTCTGCTGGAAAATCATATAGGGTCTACAATCTAAGAACCAACATTGTCATGGAATCTGTACATGTTGTTTTTGATGATAAAAAGATTGATGGACTAACAGATGAGGGACATCATGAAGGACTCAAATTTGACAATATTGAGATATATTGTGATGATAGTGAAGATGAGAATGATGAAGAAGACATCTCAAGAAGAAACCAGAGTCTGTCTTTGGATAATGCACAGAATGCTGCATCCGTTGAAAGTCAAAATTCAGCTTCCGTTGAAAGAAGCAATGCAGCATCCATTGAAAGACAAAGTGCATCATCCGTTGAAGTTCATAACGAAGCATCCGTTGATCACAGTCTGTCAACGGATAATCACTTCACCTCATCAGTTGATAGAACTCCCATTTCCTTTCAAAGGATCATCAACTCAGGGGGAGTTTCAACAAATCAACATTCTATCTCACATCATGACAATACTGAGGCAACCTCATTAAGGGCTAATCTACCACCTCAAAGGAAATGGACCAAGAATCACCCTTTTGAACTGATCATTGGTAATGCTACATCAAAAGTACAAACTAGAAGGGCTACTCAAGATGAATGTCTGTATAGTAGCTTTCTATCACAGGAGGAACCTAAGAGAGTGGAAGAAGCTCTATTGGATCCAGATTGGATTTTAGCAATGCAAGAGGAGCTAAACCAATTTGAGAGGAACAAAGTATGGAAGCTGGTACCCAAGCCAAAGAACAAGAATTCTATTGACACAAAATGGGTATTCAAAAATAAGATGGATGAAAATGGCATTGTCATAAGGAATAAAGCCAGATTGGTTGGCAAAGGCTATTCTCAACAAGAGGGAATAGATTTTGATGAAACATTTGCTCCAGTTGTAAGACTTGAAGCCATCAGAATCTTTCTAGCCTATGCAGCTAATGCCAATTTCAAAGTCTATCAGATGGATGTCAAGAGTGCATTTCTAAATGGGGAATTGGAGGAAGAAGTTTATGTAACCCAACCTCCTGGTTTTGAAGATCCAAATTTTCCAGACAATGTGTATTATTTGTTGAAAGCATTCTATGGACTAAAGCAAGCACCTAGAGCCTGGTATGAGACTTTATCAAAGTTCCTTCTAGATAATCACTTCACAAGAGGTACTGTTGACAAAACTCTCTTCTTTAGAAATGTTAATGGCTCTAAGATACTTGTACAAATTTATGTAGATGATATTATATTTGGATCTACAGATGATAAACTTTGTAAAAAGTTTGCTAAATTAATGCAAAGTAAATATGAAATGAGCATGATGGGAGAGCTAACTTACTTTCTTGGTTTACAAGTTAAACAAGTTAGTGGTGGAATTTTCATTAGTCAAACTAAATATATTTATGATCTTTTAAAGAAGTTTGACTTAATGGATTGTTCACCTGCAAAAACTCCCATGGCCACTGCCACCAAGCTTGAATTAAACAAGGCTGAAAAGTCTGTGGATATTACAAGTTATAGAGGCATGGTTGGCTCACTTTTATATTTAACTGCCAGTAGACCTGATATTATGTTTTCTACATGTCTCTGTGCTAGATTTCAAGCTGACCCTAAAGAATCTCACTTAGTGGCTATTAAAAGAATTTTCAGATATCTCAAAGGGACTCCAAATCTAGGAATTTGGTACCCTAGAGAGTCTGGTTTTGATCTAATTGGCTACTCAGATGCAGATTATGCAGGTTGCAAATTAGACAGGAAAAGCACAACAGGCACCTGTCAATTTCTAGGAAACAAGCTTGTATCATGGTTCAGCAAGAAGCAGAATTCTGTTTCCACATCAACAGCTGAAGCTGAATACATTGCAGCTGGTAGTTGCTGTGCACAAATACTGTGGATGAGGAATCAGTTATTTGACTATGGTATAACTGTTGACAAAATTCCAATATTTTGTGACAACACAAGTGCCATTGCCATTACTGAAAATCCGGTGCAGTACTCAAGAACCAAGCACATTGATATCAAGTACCACTTCATTAGGGAACATGTGATGAAAGGTACAGTGGAACTTCGTTTTGTTCTAAGTGAAAAGCAGATTGCAGACATATTTACCAAGCCACTTGATGAATCAACATTCACAAGATTAGTAAGTGAGTTAGGTATGCTTAACTATTCATAATCTATGTCATCTATGTAATCTGTCTTGTAGCCTGAAATGAATTTGCTGCAAGAACAAAGTTGGCTTTAATCAAGACTTATCCTATCAACGGATATTCCCTATCCATTGAAAGCCAAAATTGTTTTATCAACGGATATTCATTATCCGTTGAAAGACAAATACATTTCTGGTAATTTTATCCTTCAACGGATAAAATAGTGTTGTTCATCAACGGATAACTATTTACCTTATCCGTTAATGTGTCCCGTTAGTGAGTCACAGCCGTTGATTCTTTTACTCAACCGTTGATACAGATATACAGTGTTGTATGTATTTGTATTTACGGTAGTTTTCAGAATTTCTACAGTTTCTTTTATTCCTGAACGGCTTTCACTTACTTAAAAGTATCATTTAATTGTTTTAATTTGTGTTTTAATTCAAGAAAGTATAAAAGCCCAATTGAATTCTTATTTTCACTTTACGCTTTCTTGCAATTATCATTCTCTTTCTCTCTCAATTCTCAAGTTCTTCTCTGCAACCTCTACTCACAAAAATGGCACCAGTAGTCAAAATTATGTCTCAAACAGGATTTGTTTATGAAAAGAATAATTTCATAGTCTTGGTTGAAAAGAAGGAAGCCCATTCTGATTATCACAAGATGATGGACTTCATCAAGAACTGCAAACTGAGCTATGCAATGCTGGAAGCCCCAACCATCTACTGTGAAGTGATTGAGGAGATTTGGACAACTGCAGAGTTCAACCCACAGATATGACCATTGCCTTCTCTCTCAAAGGTAAGGACTATTGCATTAATTGTGATGATTTACAATCTTGCTTTAAGTTGCCTGAGAACAATGCCATGACACCACACACTGATAAAGATGTCTCTGCTATGCTAGATTCCATAGGCTATGCTTTTGATTCTACTAGTTTAGGTAGTATTAGAAGGAAAGGCCTTAGGAAAGAATGGAGTTTTCTTGGAGATGCCTTTATTAAGGTTTTCTCTGGGAAGATTAGCAATTTTGATGCTATCACTTCATCTCTTGTTAATATGCTCTATATGCTAGTTTCTGATAGGTACTTTAATTTTAGCAACTGTGTTATGCTAGAATTAGGTTCCAGATTAGGTAACAAAGCTAATAGACCACATAACATCTACTTTGCTAGATTCTTTATGTTATTGGCTAACCATGTTGCTGAAGGTTTGGTTATATCCAATGAGAATAATAAACTCAAATGCTGGGCACAAGAGAAAAGGGTCCTTGTAGACCTTTTGAGAATGAACCTCAACAGCCAGGTGCCATTGGTATACTTGCCAATCATGAATGCACCACAGGTAAGTGAGGTAAATGTTTTTATAACTTCTACCATTTCCAACCCCAATGTTTCTTTGCCTTCTAGTGTGGCTATGGAACCTGTGTCATTGTCCAAACAGGCTCCTACCAAAGCCACCAAATCTAAAATCTCCAAAGTCAAGTCAAAGAAACCTACCTCTGTTGTTTCTCAAAAGACAACAGTTGTAACAACTACCATAAACCCTGAAGGGAGTGAACAGGGTGTGAGTGGTGAGGGGAGGGGTGAACATCAAAAAGCCCCCCAGGATAAGGTGAGAGAGGTGAGTGGTACCCATTCCAGCCAAGCCACAGTCTCTCAAAAGACTGTAGTGGTTCAAAAGGAGTCCAGTACATCCCTAGTTGCATCCTCCCAAAAGGATGTAACTATTGAAAATAGTCCCCACCCAGTGACACAGAACAAAAGAGGGAGGGACACTGAAGCTAAACATTCACCAATTCAAGCCTTTTCAAGGAAGAAGAAGGCCAAAACCCTAGTTTCCACACAAAGGGCACACACAGCACAGATACACCCACCAGTATCTATGCCTTCTCAAATTCAGCTTGATGTGATTCCAGCAAATGTGGAATCATAGCCCCATTCTCTCAATATAGACACACACCATTCCTCAAACTCTCCTACTCCCTCTCTGGATGTGGATATGATATTCATATCAATTCCTGATTCTCCCTCATTAAAACTCAGGGAGGAGCCCCACTCAAAACCTGGTGATCATCATCTTTTAGATGATTTGTTGGATCATCAGCCAATTCTTTCAGATGTAGTTGCAGAATCTGTGTCACCTCACTTAAAATCAATCCACACAGATTCAACAATTATATCACTTTCTATCTCTACATCCTTTCCTTCTTCAACGGATATCTCTCATCCGTTGACAAGTGGTTGTTCTTCAACGGATAAGCTTAACAGCAGTTATCCGTTGATACCATCAGTTTCCACTTCAACGGATACTCCCTATCCGTTGATGGCCTCTACACACTTAACAGAAACAACTCCAACTGTAGAGGACATGGAAACTGTACAATCACTGTTAGGCTTGAGGGAAGGGAGTGATTTCTTGAGTGAGAGGCTGGGTTGCTCCCAGGCAAAAGGAGAGGTTGAGAGTCACCAAATGCATGCTATTTCTTCCAGCATGGCAAAAGAAAGTGAGAGGAGTGCCACCTTAGAAGGTGAAGGTGAGGGTGTGAGGGTGTGTGTGAGCCAGGGGGTGTGAGCCAGGGGGAGCCCCTGATTCAAGAAAAGAGAGAAATTGAGAGAAAGGCAGGTACCGAAGCTATAAGGGTGGATCCAGCCATTGCTAGTGAGTTAATGAAAGTGGATGATGCAGATAAGGGAAGACAATTTCAGCAACACTACAAAGCTGTCATTGATAACATTTCCTTAGATGCTGACACTTTTACTCACCCTGTTTCAGCCTATCAATTATTGGCTGCACAGGGCAATGTGGAGGCAGAACAGACACTACACATTGTACACACTTCAGAATCTCTTCTAAGAGACAAAGCTACTGTCAACAGGCTGCCTTCTCAAGCTGGTGAGCCATCTGAAGAATTTGGAGTAAATTCTAATGATGATGACTCTAATTCTTAGAATGAGAGCATGAACTTAGGGGGAGTAGCAGGCCCAAGTTCTGTTCCTAATCTTCCTGCATGGGCATGGACCAAACCATCAACACCAGGAGAGTTTGGTGTCACTTTGGTCAAACAAGTCATAACAATTCAGCAAGCCATTCAGGAGACTCAGGATGCTGGCACCAAGGCAATTCTTCAAGCTCATCTGGAATCTCTGCATCTCTTGCAGTTGCAGCATTACCAGCACAATCTAAGTGTGGATGAGCTCAAGCTGGACATTGCTGATCTGAAATCCTACAATGCTGAGAAATTGGATTCAGTTATACCCTATGGTACTATGCAAGATTTGTTGGGGAGACTAAGGAAGGCCTCTGATGCTGATAAGAGGTTGGCCAGATTGGAAGATAGGGTTCAAATAATTGAAGACTCTATGGTCACCATTCTTCATAATCAACAAACTCAAACAAATCTCCTCATGCAGCTGGCACAAGCACAAGGCTTGACCCCTACCCTTGATGATAACAAAAAGGGGGAGAATAAAGGGGAAGGGGAAGGAGAGCCATCTACAACAGTTCAGATTTCTCAAGTGCTAGTTCCTGTCATCACAACTTCTCCACCAATTCAAGTCAAAGGAAAGCTAGATGGAATTGATCTAATCCAGATAGCAGCAGCTGAATTGCAAGTCAAAGAGCAAAGGAAGAAGATTGATGAAAAGATGCAACTAATATTTGGTTCTACAACTTCTCAATCACAATCTGTGAAGCATAGCATAAAAGTGGAATCAATTATTATGGAACTCAAGCCAGTAGGGAGGCATAAGGATGGAGAAACTTCTTCAAAAGATCTGCAACCTATGGTTCTCAAGCCCAACAACAGATCCAATAAGGACTCTACAAAGAATCCTCTAAAAGAGGTGGATTTTCCTCTTCCAAAAGCAGATGAGGACAAGCTTTTAGGAAGGAGTATTGCATATCTCAAAGAGACCATGGATGAGGCTGTAAGGAGAAATATGGCTATTATTTTCAGAGAGGGAAAGAGCATATGTGTGATGCAAGGACATCCCAAATTCTCAATAGCCAAGAAGGAAGAAACCAAAAGGTTGAAGGAAGAAGCCAAACAGCTAAAGGCTGATAAAAGAGCACAAGCAAAGCTTAAAAAACAGCTAGAGTCAAGTCAGGCTGAAGATCAGAAAGTAATTGAAGACAAAGGTGAAGATGAAGCTATGGGGGACATGGTTGTTACTGAGATGGAGGAAAGAAGTAAGGAAGAATGGCAGAAAGGGAAAAGAAAGAAGGTCAATGCAAAGAGAAAGAAGGTAGATAAGACTGAAGAAACCCAATCAATATCCAAACCACTACCCTCCATTCCTGAACCCATTGTACCTGACCCCTTCATGAACATTCATGGTGAAACAATCATTCCCAAGGAGGAACCAATTGATTGGGACACCATCAAGTTGCCCACCTTCCTAACCTCTTCTCCATCATCAAAGAAGCAGAAAAGAAGAATTAAATCAACACCCTCTAAAGCCTCAATCAAATTCACACAGAAGCCTAAGTCCAAACCTCAAAACTCTAAAGATGATTATGTTCACATCTGTGACATAAAAGAATTTTCAGACATTGAACTCTATCTGGATGAGCTGGAGGATGTAAGGGGAATAGCTGCCTACAGACAGCTACCAGAAAGACTAGTGTTCAAATACAAAGGAGCTGGGGAAAGAACATGGCCTCTTCACAGAATTCTGAATGAAGGCTACACTACCTTGATTAGAGTCTACTCAGCCATACATAAGGATTCTGGCTTTACCAAAACAGCCAGGACTGAGATTCTCAACAAGATTGCCAACATAAGGAAAACTTGGAGGGAGCCCAATGCTTTGCCTAGAACTTTACTCATTCCAGAGAGAGGTATTACAATTCACAAATCACCTCATTGGTTGATGGAGTTCAGAGACAACAAAGGAGTCAGAAGATTTTTCAAAATTGAAGATCAGCTAAAAATTGTCAGTAATGAAACTCTCAAGGATATGCAATCTAAGTTAGATATCAATGAAGAAGATGAAGCTGAATTCTACAGACAACTTCAACTTCAAATGGAGGAGAATGACAGGAGGCTAGGAAAGAAAACCAGAGATCAAAGGAAAAGAAAATAATTTGCTCAAGCTAAAGGAGCACCCTTGGAAACAATGTATTTCTTCAATTTTATCTCAGCATATACACTTTTGCAGCACTTTTGAATTTCTGCTTAGTTACAGTTTATATATTTGTTAAGTGTTTTGTTATCATCAAGCTAAACCCAAATTTATGCCTACAGTTCTAGTAGACATAAATAGGGGGAGATTGTTAGGAATATGTGTATTAGTTTGATGATAAGTTCAGCAAAATACTTAAGTAGAAATCTAGTGTTTGTAGCCTCAACGGATAAGACCATCTTGGCTATCCGTTGAAGGAGTAGCCTTACTTAGCAATAAGTTTGGTATTGTAGCACATCTCACTCTCTGGTTTTGAGCTGTAATTCTTAGATGTTGTTAGGAGATAATCAGTCATGTTGACTACTAATGGATGTACAAGTAGGAGGGCTAATTGTAAATATTTCATGCCTTGTAATTTTGTATAACTGAAGAAGTATCAACTGATATTGAAGACCTTCAACGGATAAGAAACTAAGCTTCAACGGATGTCTCTAAAGCTTCAACGGATGCACTGCTAGAGCATCAACGGATAAAGCCATCAACGGATGAAAGCTTCAACGGATGCACTGCTAGAGCATCAACGGATAAAGCCATCAACGAATAAAGCCATCAACGGATGAAAGCTTCAACGGATGCTCAGTCTCATAGCAGTTGATAGTGACAGTTAACAAAGCTGACAGAGGCACATGGATTGACAGAGATGTGGTGGCCTATTTCAGGAACAGCAGAAAAAGCAGCCGTTTTTAGTCTGGTTCAAAATGGAAAGTCAACAGATAATTCCATATTACACTGGATAAAAATGGAACAGAAACAAGTGGAGAACTATTGTCTTATTGTACTTTATCCTTGTCTTCACTTGTAAACTTGGTGATATATAAACCAAGTAGAAGCTAGTAATTAGAAAGGAATTTTCCCTGAGCTGTTTAGAAATATCAAGAGAGAAAATCATCTAGTTTGTACTAGGAAGCAGCTGTGATTTAATTTTGAATCACAGATTTTCTGAAATAACACATCTCTGGTGGAACAACAAATCCACCAGAAAAGTTTTTAAGTTCCTTGTGTTCATTACATTTGTGTTTGAATATATATCTGTCTGCATCAGCTCCAAGCAATTCACACACATTTAATCACTCAAACACTTAATCTTACAAACTGCTCAAAACTTGAAAAAGTTTTGAGATTTACATTCAACCCCCCTTCTGTAAATCTCATTGTTAGTCCACTGGGAATAACAGGAATGGATGAACTTACCTCACTTACCTGAGGTGTCTGCATTACAGGAAAATAGAACATTGGCACATCCCTGTGATGGTTAGCTCTGTTCAAGTCTGCAATGAGTCTTCTCTCTTGAACCCAACAAGCAAGTTTGTTGTTTGGGTTCTCAAGCACAATTTCTTGACATAGATGGTTAGCCAATAACATGAAAAATCTAGCATAATACACATTCTTTCCTCTTTTAGCTAACTCACCTAGTTTAAAACCTAACTCAATCAAGACAAGGTCACTGAAATTGTAAAATTTATCTGTGACTAGAATGTATAGCATGTTAAGCATGGAAATGTTTACAGAATCAAAATTACTAACTTTTCCAGAGAAAACCTTAGTAACTACATCACACATGAAACTCCACTCCTTCCTAAGACCCATTCTTCTAATATCACTCAGTTTAGAAGTAGGAAGTGCATAATGCATGGAATTAAGCAGATTGATAATATCAGTGTCAGTGTGTGGTGAAGTCACATTATTATCAGGAATTTTGAAACATGCTTTTATCACATCACTATTGATACAGAATTCATTACCTTTGATGGTAAGAGTGATGGTCTTATCAGTAGAGTTGTAGATTGCAGTGGTCCACATCTCCTCAACAACTTCACAGAAGATTGTGGGTGATTCCAGCATGGCGTAATTTAGCTTACAGTTCTTCACAAAGTCCATCATTTTGTGGTAGTCCTCTGATTGTTGAATACCCTTATTGACCAAAGCAGTGAAGTTGTTCTTCTCATAGATGATGAACCCAGTTTGAGACATAATCTTTACTACAGGTGCCATTGTTAGAGAATGAAAGCTTGAAGAGAGAAAGAGAAGATTTGCTTGAGAGAGAATGAAATAAAAGCAGTTGAATTCGAGAATGATAAAAGAAAATAATTGGAATAAAATAAGCTTTTTATACTATCTCAAAAATAACTGACAAAAATAATAAAAAAAAGTAAATTAACCAATAGGAATTGCCTAAAAATAGCCGTTTAAAAATAAACTGTAAAAATTCCACCCATTATCCGTCGTGTAATGCTTACAAACTGTAAGTATACTCGATGGATAATGTACAGGGAATTAACGGCTATGATTTAGACAATTCGACGGATGAGGATAAACTGATATCCGTCGAGTCATAAAGTATTCCAGAAAAGTAATTGACTTTTATTAGCAAGTAGTATATCGACGGATGACTAAACTCGATGGATAAGGGTCATCCGTCGAGATGCAAATTTTGACGTAGCCAAAATCTCATCCAAGACTTAAAAATCAACTAAATTTCTGGCTACAATATAACTTGCAAAATCACTCAGATAAATTTAAGCGTAATTAAGCATACCTAACTCACTTACCAACCTTGAAAAGGTGGATTCATCCAGTGGCTTGGTAAAGATATCTGCAAGTTGCTTCTCACTTGGAACAAAATGTAATTCCATAGTACCATTCATCACGTGTTCCCTTATGAAATGGTACTTGATGTCTATGTGCTTTGTCCTTGAATGTTGTACTGGATTTTTAGTGATGGCAATTGCACTTGTGTTATCACAGAAAATAGGAATCCTTTCAACTTGCAAACCATAGTCTAGCAATTAATTTTTCATCCATAAAATGTGCACAGCAACTGCCAGCAGTAATATATTTAGCTTCAGCTGTAGAAGTAGAAACTGAATTTTGCTTTTTACTGAACCAGGACACAAGCTTGTTTCCTAGAAATTGACAGGTTCATGTTGTGCTCTTTCTGTCAATTCTACAACCTGCATAATCTGCATCTGAATAACCAGTTAGATCAAAACCAGAATCTCTAGGGTACCAAATGCCAAGTTTTGGTGTTCCCTTGAGATATCTGAAAATTCTCTTAATAGCTATCAAGTGAGATTCTCTAGGATCAGCCTGAAATCTAGCACACAAACATGTAGCAAACATTATATCTGGCCTACTAGTTGTTAAGTACAGAAGAGAGCCAACCATGCCTCTATAACTTGAAATATCCATAGACTTTTCAGTAGTGTTTAATTCAAGCTTAGTTGCAGTGGCCATGGGAGTTTTTGCAGATGTGCAATCCATTAGGTCAAACTTCTTTAAAAGATCAAAAATATATTTAGTTTGACTAATGAATATTCCATCACTAACTTGCTTAACTTGTAAACCAAGAAAGTAAGTCAGTTCTCACATCATACTCATTTCATACTTACTTTGCATCAATTTGGAAAACTTTTTACAAAGTTTCTCATCTGTAGAGCCAAAAATAATATCATCTACATAAATTTGAACAAGTATGCTAGAGCCATTAACATTTCTGAAAAATAAAGTTTTATCTACAGTACCTCTTGTGAAGTGATTTTCCAAAAGGAACTTTGATAAAGTGTCATACCAAGCTCTAGGTGCTTGATTCAGTCCATAAAGTGCTTTCAAAAGATAATAGACATATTCTGGAAAATTTGGATCCTCAAAACCAGGAGGTTGACTGACATATACTTCTTCCTCCAAATCTCCATTCAGAAAGGCACTTTTGACATCCATTTGATAGACCTTGAAATTGGCATGGGCTACATAGGCTAAAAAGATTCTGATGGCTTCAAGTCTTGCAACAGGAGTAAAAGTTTCATCAAAATCTATTCATTCTTGCTGACAATAACCCTTAGCAACCAATCTAACTTTATTCCTGATTACTATGCCATTTTCATCCACCTTGTTTCTGAATACCCACTTGGTGTCTATTAGATTCTTTCCTTTAGGCTTGGGTACCAGCTTCCATACTTTATTCCTTTCAAATTGGTTTAGCTCCTCCTGCATAGCTAAAATCCAGTCAGGATCCAACAAAGCTTCTTCTACCTTCTTTGGTTCTTCCTTTGATAGAAAGCTGTTGTATAGACATTCTTCCTGAGTTGCTCTTCTTGTTTGAACTCTAGAAGACACATCACCAATGATAAGATCAAAGGGGTGATCTTTTGTCCATTTCCTTTGTTGAGGTAGATTAGCTCTAGATGAAGAGGCATCATGATTGTCTTGATATGTGATTGAGTTTTGATTGCTAGAAACTCCCCCTGAGTATATGGATCTTTGATTTGAGAAGGGAGAATTTTCTGTAGGTGATTTGTCTTGATCTCCTGCTCCTTTTGATAACCCGACGGATGGTGAATTTTGATTATCGACGGATGAGGCAGGTTGTCTTCCGACGGATAACACAGATTGCCTTCCGACGGATGAAGCATTATGCAACTCGACGGATGTCGAGTTTTGTGCTTCATTGGTGGTAGATTTGTCTGCATTATCCTTAGACACTATTTCTTGATCACTCTCATCATCACTTTCATCACTAACCATCTCAACATTATCGATTTTGAGGCTCTCATGCTTATCTCCATCTTCCAGTCCTTCAATCTTTTTATCATCAAACACAACATGTATAGATTCCACAACAATGTTGGTTCTTAGATTGTAGACTCTATATGCTTTACCAACAACATATCCAACAAAAATTCCTTCATCTGCTTTAGCATCAAACTTCCCATTTTGATCGGTTTGATTTATCAGGATATAGCATTTGTAGCCAAAGACATGAAGAAAGTTTAGAGTTGGCTTCTTGTTCTTGAACAATTGATAAGGAGTCATGCATCTTTCTTGATTAATCAGAGAAATGTTCTGAGTGTAGCATGCAGTATTTACAGCTTCAGCCCAGAAATATGTTGGAAGTTTAGATTCTTCAAGCATTGTACTTGCAGCTTCAATAAGTGATCTGTTCTTTCTTTCCACTACTCCATTCTGTTGTGGAGTCCTTGCTGCTGAAAACTCATGCAAGATCCCATTTTCTTCACAAAATGCTCTCATGACATAGTTCTTGAACTCAGTTCCATTGTCACTCTTGATTCTTCTAACTTTGAAATCAGGATGATTGTTAACTTGCCTTATGTGATTGATGATGATTTCACTAGCTTCATCTTTAGACTTTAGGAAATATGTCCAAGAGAACTTTGAGAAATCATTTACAATTACTAGGCAAAATCTTTTCCTTGAAATTGACAATACATTGACTGGTCCAAACAAATCCATGTGAAGCAGTTGCAAAGGCTCTTCAATTGCTGAATCAAGTTTCTTCCTGAATGATGCTTTAATCTGCTTCCCCTTTTGGTAGGCATCACACAGTCCATCCTTTGAAAACTCCACTAGAGGAATGCCTCTTACTAGTTCTTTCTTTACCAGATTCATGGTCTTGAAGTTTAAATGGGATAGCTTCTTGTGCCATAGCCAACTTTCATCTTGACTTGCTTTACTGAGAAGACAAGTTACAGATTCAGCTTTAGTTGAGTTGAAGTCAGCTAGGTACACATTTCCTCTTCTCACACTTGTGAGAACCACTTTGTTGCTTTGATTATTAGTCACAACACAGGCTTCTTTGTTGAAGGTTACTGAGTTGCCTTTGTCACAAAGCTGGCTGATACTTAACAGATTGTGTTTAAGACCATCCACTAAGGCAACCTCCTCTATGATGACATTATCCTTTGAAATCAAGCCATATCCCACAGTATAACCCTTGCTGTCATCTCCAAAAGTAATACTTGGGCCAGCTCTCTCCTTAAACTCTGTGAGCAGGGTAGAATCACCAGTCATGTGTCTTGAACAACCACTATCCAAGTACCAAATATTCCTTCTGTTTCTCTGCACACATCAAAATCAAATCAAGTTGATTTTGGTACCCAAGTTTTCTTGGGTCCTGCCTTGTTAGCTTTCTTCTTCTGTTTCTTTGGTCTTAACTCATTTGACTTAGGAATTTCAGATTCTTCCTTACTAATTTGGGTTGGGCCTTTGAAACCATTTAATGCAACAGAATTATCATGCATATTATGGCTAACAGGAAATGGCATGCTTGGTGTAAACATGTTATTCCAGTAAGGCATGCTAAATGGCATTTGAGGCATACTATATGCAGCATAATATGGATTAGGTGCAAATGGCATATTAGCAAATTGTGCATTCATATTCTGTGTAGGCATAGCATTAACAGGCATGGGAGGCATGGCACTTATGTTAGGAAATTGAGATTGAACAGACATGGGAGTAGGCATGGCAGATTTGCAATTTACAGACAGATGATTTACACTACCACACTTGACACATATTTTTCTAGGAGCATATTTATCAGGTGTGTAGTTATTGTGTTTGTTAATCCCTACTTTACCATTCCTATTTTTTTTCCTTTTAGTCTCTGTTTTTACCTCAATTTTCTCAAGTCTGTCACTCAACTGTTTGACAGTCATGTGACCAACATTAGCCTTTCTCCCTTTCTTAACTTGGCTTGACTCTCCTGAAATAAAGTTCTTAGAAATGGACCCATACTTCTCATTTAGCTTGATTAGTTTGGATTTGCTAATGGGCTTGCTCACAGCCGACGGATGAGGATTTTCATCTTTCGACGGATAACACTTTTTGTTATCCGACGGATAGTCCTCATCATCCATCGAGTCTACATCTGTCAGCAAACCATCAACCAAATTGGGTTCTAGTTTCTATTTATTCTTTTTCCAGGCTTCATCACAAAAAGACTCAATTCCTTGAACTTTGGTGATTTGAGCATGGACATCCCTGGATGTTTTCCATGCTTTAATCACCTCTTGTTCACGCTCGAGCTGCTTCTTTAAAATCTCTTCCTTTTTCAAGGACTCAGTAAATTCCTCCTTGGCAATCTTACACTCAATCCTTAGTTTCTCAAAATCAACAAACTGAGACTCAAGCACATTATTCCTCTCACTTAAAAATAAGTTATTTTCTTTGATTTTAGCATTTTCTTTAGTAAGAGACTTAAGTGTAACACGCAAATGATACAATTCTGTAGATATGTCATTTATGGCATCATTACACTCAGCTTTAGATAAATGTGCAAGGTTTGTAGTAATTACCTGATTGCTTGAGGAACTTGTCTCTGTTTCATCAGACTTGGCCATTAGGGCTAGATTGACATAGCTGACATCTTCATCTTCATCCAAACCATCTGCTGCCCAGTCATTCTCTTGTGTAATGAAATCCCTTTCCTTTTGTTTGAGTAGATCAAAGTATTTTTGCTTATAATCCACAGACTCAACCCTTTTCTTACTGGAATCTAACTTTCTACACTCATTCGTAAAATGCCCTGCCAAGCCACATTTAAAACATTTAAATTTTGACTTATCCACCATGTTTCTATTTGGCTTGGCTGCTCCAAAGTTCTTTTTGAACTTGAGCTTGGAAAATCTCCTGGAAAGAAATGCTAGGTGCTCATCAATGTACTCCATGTCATCTTGGCTCAATGAATCTTCACTTTCTGGTGCAAGACCCTTGCCCTTACTGTCACTGACCTTTGAAGTTGATTCTACAGCTTCCATCTTCACTTCCTTCTCCTTTTCCAGTTCAGCAACTAGTGCAATGGATCCTCCTTTCTTCTTTCCTCTCTCCATCCTTTCATCCTGCTCTATCTCAAGCTCATAGGTCTTCAGGATGCCATACAGTCTCTTCAAAGTAAACTCTTTATAATCTTGTGAGTTTCTCAATGAGACTGTCATTGGTTTCCATTCCTTTGGAAGAGATCTAAGGAATTTCAGATTTGAGTCTTTAGTCTGATAGACTCTTCCATGCAACTTAAGAGCATTTAGTAGTTTTTGGAATCTACTAAAAATGTCAGTGAGTGACTCACTTTCTTCATTGTGAAAATGCTCATATTGCTGAATCATGAGCTGCATTTTATTTTCTCTAACTTGCTCAGTGCCATCACAGATTATCTGTATAGTATCCCAGACTTCCTTGGCAGTTTTGCAGTTTATAATATTGTCAAACATGTTTGCATCAACTCCATTGAACAGAATGTTCATGGCCTTTTTATCCTTCTTGACTTGTTCAATGTGAGGATCAGACCATTCATGCCTTGGTTTGGGAACAGATGGCTCGTTTCCTGTTGCAGCTCTCATTGGAATATGAGGACCTCTTTCTATGCAGTCCACATAGGCCTCATCTTGAGAAAGCATATGAAGATGCATCTTTACCTTCCAATGATGGTAATTATCTTTATCAAGAAAAGGAATCTTGACTCCAATGTCTTTCTTGTTCATCTTGCTGAATTGTTTTGATCTTTAAACTATTTGTAGATTAAGAGCTTGCTCTGATACCAATTGTTAGTCCTTCAACAATATGGCAAGAATTACAGAAGGGGGGTTGAATGGAATTCTTGAACCTTTTTCTCAAAATAAAAATGTTCAACTCGAATATAAATATAGTGTTTTGATTAGCACAATGCGGAATAGAAACTTAATTGAATCAAAACATAAGTAATTAAAAACAAGAATCTTTAAAAACTTTCTGGTGGATTTAAACAATTCCACCAGAGATATATATTATATATCGAGAGGACTCTGTGTGCAGGAATGCTCACAGCTGCTTACAAATTGAATTGCTGAGAATACAGGGAAATGCTAATAATTCTTCTTACAAAGATTTCTCTATTTGTGTTTCTCAACCCTTTCTATTTGCTACGTTCTTGGTTTATATATTACCAAGATTACAAAGTAAAAAAGACTGAATAAATATAAAAACTATCAGTATTAAGCTTTGCTGCTTTTTGTCCTCCATTACCCAGTTAATGGTCTTCCATAGCAGATTTGTATACATCTCGACGGCTGTGCTCAGCTTTCACTGTTCAACTACTGTTTGAATTCTTTACATGATCATCCGTTGGATTCTATGAACATCCATTGGATATATGATCATCCGTCGACTTTCTGAACATCCGTTGATGGCTTCAATGATCATCCGTCGATTGCTATATTAAACATCCGTTGATAGTCATTTGATCATCCGTCGATGGCTTTGTTAATCATCCGTCGGTAGCTATTTTGGCACTTGACTTCATTTCACTTATGCAGAATTACAAGACGTCATTTATATACAATTAATCAACCTATTCTGTATATCTAGTTAAAGTCAACATGACTTATAGGCTACTACAGAATTTATACAAAGATGTATACAGAACTGTGCTACAGACTTATCATTACATAAGCTACTCACTCGATGGATAATAAGTTAACATCCGTCGGGACTATAATGAGTTATCCGTCGGGACTATAATTCTTATCCGTCGAGTGCTACATTATTTCACTAAGTAAAATCCACTTAGATGTTTTGTTTATGAAATCATCAAGTACACAACATATGCACAACAGTTTTTGATCGATTTTACTAGTGTTTTCAGAATTATGTGTTATGTCTGTATATTTGATTATCAAAACTTGGGCTAAGTGATCATATATTTGATATTATTATGTGATATAGAATATGTATCGATGTATATGTGTGATGTCTAGACGATAATTTGAGATCTCTGATTTGTGCCATGGTTTGTGAAAATATCGAATAAGAACTTAGGACCGCAGTCACCGGATTGTAGTGACAGTTTTATGAAAATTTAGGACCGTTATCACCGGGTTGTAGTGGTCGTGGCATGGATTATGGGTTTTGAATTATTGTTGTTATGTGATTATATGTATTGTGTGTATCGAATAAGAATAAGAATAAGAATATGTATCGAAAGTGTATGTTTCGTATATCGTATCGTATATCCTATCATATTTTGGTATATGTGTATAAGTTGCTTGGCCTACTAGTTGGATTGATTGTTTTCTTTCTGAGCTTTGTAGCTCACCCCTTTCAATTTCAGGTTTCGTTTAAGATTCGAGTTGGAAATCATTGGAGTTCGAGGACTTAGGATTGGAGTATATTAAATTTTGGGCTTCCGTTAGCTGCACTTTTGTAATAGACACCTTTGTAATAGATTTTTATATTAGTAAATTGTATTTTATTTTAGTTTTGATTTAGAATTAATAGTCCGGAAGGGCGGGCTATTACATCAGCCGCGGAGCAACACCGGTATGCCAAAGCATATCTAACTAAACAAAGGGGTACCCAAGGCACATATCGGCCTAAAGGTATTATATCATGTATAATACCTAAATCTCCGCTGGACCGCCACCATATCCTCTTACGCAACCATCCAATCTTAAAAAATTTTATTGAAAGGGGTCATAATACTCGACACCCTTATAAACTTTTATTCGCCCATTTACTTGGGCAGAAAAACCAAAACAACATCATCTTGCTCAAAATCCAAAACATTTATAAATTCATTCATTTGATAAGTAAAATCACTTAGCTATTCTGAACATAAGAAGCAGAAGAGTATTTGCATAAACAGAATCATTTATTTCAGTGATATGTAAAACATTTATCTATTCAGAACTGAGAATAGGGAAAACAATACTTGCATAAGAAGATTTAAAATAAATATCACTTGAACAATAAGTGATGATAGGGATACTTGCCTTTGGTCCTTAGCAATCATACACACTCGCAATAACACAAATATCTCATGATGCTTTCTCAAGACGTCGCCATTTCCTATTCTTAATTCTTTGATATGTCGCTAATGCGGTTACTGCGGTCTGATACGAAATCTTATCCAACTTCAGTCTTGATCCCCAACGTTTGGTTCTGTTCATCTCGAATCATCCGTAACTACTGAACCACTATGCAACTCTCCCTTTTTCTTTTTTTTTTGCTTGGTCTCACGCCCTTAATGCCCGATCATATCATAAGCAAAAAGATACTACTTTAGTATCCTTCTGAAACGACTATCTTATTTTTACCCTTTCGCGATATATATATATATATATACATATATACACATGGCACATTATATAGCACATAACAAGTAGCACACATTATAGTTTAAAACTTACTACCAACTCAGAATATTATTTAACACGAGAACGCGTAACTTATGATAATATTTCTACAAAAAATTCGGCATGACCTATTCGTAATATGAAAAATACCCTGAATAACCACACCACAAATACAACCCACAAGTCATTTCAATGTTCTTACCCAGACATATCCTATACGTGTTACAGCTAACAATCATAACATGCTTTCAAATCATTAAAATCAAATAAGTCAAATAGATTTAGATACAGGAGAATTTTAGAAAATTTTGGCATGAAGTATTCGTAATTAACTATCCACCTGTTTTTCAATTCCACAATTTAACCTTATAACCATACAAAATAAAGCTGCCTCAACTTGCAGCAACATAAAAGTAAACAAGTAAGAAAAGTATGTTGGGCTTGTTGAGCAGGCCTAACTCCATATTAGTATGATATTGTCCGCTCTGGGCCGAGCCCGCACGGATTTATTTTTGGGCACCTCCCAAAAGGCCTCATCCTAATTGGGGTTATCTGGCTGCTAATATTCTAGCAAACTGTTCTCCCACAAACGATGTGGGATAACTCCTAACAATCTCCCCCTTCACACATCAGGCCCGACACCTGTCGAATCTTTCTCCTTCAGTGTGACCAGGCTCCCCCTCGACCCATACTGAAAGTCTATATGGCTATCGGCTCCCCATAGGCCCATACTGGAAGGCCCGTCTGCCTTTTCCTTAAGCCCATTCTGGGGCAAGCCCATCTGCCTCTTCCTAGGTCACTTCTGGAGCCCACGTGAGATTGTTATGGACCGTCAAAACCATAGCTCTGATACCACTTGTTGGGCTTGCTAAGCAGGCCTAACTCCACATTAGTATGATATTGTCCGCTTTAAGCCGAGCCCGCATGGATTTGTTTTTGGGCACCTCCCAAAAGGCCTCATACTGGAAGGTCCACCTTAGTATGATATTGGGCTTGCTGGGATTTGTTTTTGTTGGGCTTGCTGAGCAGGCCTAACTCCATATTAGTATGATATTATCCGCTCTGGACCGAGCCCGCATAGATTTATTTTTGGGGCACATCCCAAAAGGCCTTATACTAATGGAGTTATCTGGATGCTTATATACTAGCAAACTGCCCCTCCTACAAACAATGTGGGACAACTCCTAATAATCTCCCCCTTCACACATCGGGCCCGAAACCTGTCGAATCTGCCTCCTGATAGTGTGATATGACTCCCCCTTGACCCATACTGGAATTCTTCTGGCTTTCTGGCTCCCCCTAGGCCCATACTGGAAGGTCCACCTGCCTTTTCCTTCAGCCCATTCTGGGTAGCCCATCTGCCTCTTCCTAGGCCCATTCTGGAAGCCCAATTGAGATTGTTCTGGATCGTTACAACCATAGCTTTGATACCACTTGTTGGGCTTGGTGAGCAGACCTAACTCCCCATTAGTATGATATTGTCCGCTTTGGGCCGAGCCCGCACGGGTTTGTTTTTGGGCACCTCCCAAAAGGCCTCATACTAATGGAGTTATCTAGCAGCTTATATACTAGCAAACTGCCCCTCCCACAAGCGATGTGGGACAACTCCTAACAATCCCCCCCTTCATATATCGGGCCCGACAACTGTCAATTCTGCCTCCTTCAGTGTGACCAGGCTCCCCCTCGACCTATACTGAAAGTCTATCTAGTTAACTCCTCCCCCTAGGCCCATACTGAAAGACCCGTCTGCCTTTTCCTTGAGCCCATTCTGGGGCAATCCCATCTACCTCTTCCTATGTCACTTCTGGAGCCCATCTGAGATTGTTATGGACCGTTACAACCATAGCTCTGATACCATTTGTTGGGCTTGCTGAGCAGGCCTAACTCCACATTAGTATGATATTGTCTGCTCTGGGCCGAGCCCGCATGAATTTATTTTTGGGCACCTCCCAAAAGGCCTCATACTAATGGAGTTATCTGGCTGCTTATATACTAGCAAACTGCCCCTCCCACAAACGATGTGGGTCAACTCCTAACAAAGTACCCGCCCAGACTTGCGGCACCTAAACAATTAGGGAAAATTACCCGCCCAGACTGGCGGCACCTAAACAATTAAGGAAAATTACCCACCCAGACTTGCGGCACCTAAAAAATTAAGTATAATATATATATATGTATATATATCGCAAAAAGGTAGAATTAAGATAGTCATTTCAGAAGGATACTAAAGTAGTATCTTTTTGCTTATGATAGGATCGGGTATTAAGGGCGTGAGACCAAGCAAAAAAAAGAAAAAGGGAGAGTTGCATAGTGGTTCAGTAGTTACGGATGATTCGAGACGAACAAAACCAGACGTTGGGGATCAAGACTGAAGTTGGATAAGATTTCGTATCAGACCGCAGTAACCGCATTAGTGACATATCAAAGAATTTAGAATAGGAAATGGTGACGTCTTGAGAAAGCATCATGAGATATTTGTGTTATTGCGAGTGTGTATGATTTCTAAGGACCAAAGGCAAGTATCCCTATCATCACTTATTGTTCAAGTGATATTTATTTTAAATCTTCTTATGCAAGTATTGTTTTTCCTATTCTCAGTTCTGAATAGATAAATGTTTTACATATCGCTGAAATAAATGATTCTGTTTATGCAAATACTCTTCTACTATTCTATGTTCAGAATAGCTAAGTGATTTTACTTATCAAATGAATGAATTTATAAATGTTTTGGATTTTGAGCAAGATGACGTTGTTTTGGTTTTTCTGCCCAAGTAAATGGGCGAATAAAAGTTTATAAGGGTGTCGAGTATTATGACCCCTTTCAATAAAATGTTTTAAAATTGGATGGTTGCGTAAGTGGGCCAGAAAAATTCGCCCCAACCGGAGCAGCCATGAACGGGAAAAAGGGGAATGTTCGGGGAAATAAAAACTGAAAAGAGAAAAGAGGGAGAAGAGATTGAAAGAGAGACAGCGAGAGAGATTAGAGAAAGAGAGAGATTGCGAGAGAGGATAGATGAGATGAAGAACAGGAGAGGTATTGATGTTTTTTTGTAAAAATAAAAATAAACTGAACTGTTAAAAACTTCCACGGTTTAGAAAATAGGACACGTACCCCTTTTTAGGGCTCGGTCCGGGATTGATTTGCAAAATAACGAACAAATGCACGGGCAACTATACACTGGAAAAATACCAAAATAATTTTAAAAATCTTAAAATAATTAATTACATATAAATTAAACTTTTCATAATTTTTGAATCATTTTTTGAAATTAATAAAAATACCCCACTTTAATTCACAAAGAAAATCATTTAAGAAGAAATAATTGCCAAAATATTATTTTCTAAATTTTATGAATCTTTATAAATATTTAATGAAATTATAAAGCCATAAAAATAAGCCTCTTACACAACCAGCCAATCTTAAAACATTTTATTGAAAGGGGTCATAATACTCGACACCCTTATATACTTTTATTCGCCCATTTATTTGGGCAGAAAAACTAAAACAACGTCATCTTGCTCAAAATCCAAAACATTTATAAATCCATTCATTTGATAAGTAAAATCACTTAGCTATTATGAACATAGAATAGCAGAAGAGTATTTTCATAAACAGAATTATTTATTTCAATAATATGTAAAACATTTATCTATTCAGAACTAAGAATAGGGAAAACAATCCTTGCATAAGAAGATTTAAAATAAATATCAATTGAACAATAAGTGATGATAGGGATACTTTCCTTTGGTCCTTAGCAATCATACACACTCGCAATAACACAAATATCTCATGATGCTTTCTCAAGATGTCACCATTTCCTATTCTTAATTCTTTGATATGTCGATAATGCGGTTACTACGGTCTGATACGAAATCTTATCCAACTTCAGTCTTGATCCCCAACGTCTGGTTCTGTTCGTCTCGAATCATCCGTAACTATTGAACCACTATGCAACTCTCCCTTTTTCTTTTTTTTTTTTGCTTGGTCTCACGCCCTTAATGCCCGATCATATCATAAGCAAAAAGATACTACTTTAGTATCCTTCTAAAACGACTATCTTATTTCTACCATTTCGCGATATATATATATATACATATATACACATGGCACATTATATAGCACATAACAAGTAGCACACATTATAGTTTAAAACTTACTACCAACTCATAATATTATTTAATACGAGAACGCGTAACTTATGATAATGTTTCTACGGGGAAAATTCGGCATGACCTATTCGTAATATGGACAATACCCTGAATAACCACACTATAAATACAACCCACAAGTCATTTCAATGTTCTTACCCAGACATATCTTATACGTGTTACAGCTAACAATCATAACATGCTTTTAAATCATTAAAATCAAATAAGTCAAATAGATTTAGATACAGGAGAATTTTAGAAAATTTTGGCATGAAATATTCGTAATTAGGACTATCCACCTATTTTTAAATTCCACAATTTAACATTATTACCCTACAAAATAAAGCTGCCTCAACTTGCAGCAACATAAAAGTAAACAAGTAAGAAAAATACCCGCCCAGACTTGTGGCACCTAAATAATTAAGGAAAATTACCCGCCTAGACTTGCGGCACCTAAACAATTAAGGAAAATTACCCGCCCAGACTTGCGGCACCTAAACAATTAAGTATACTTAATAATTTATAATATTTGAACTTACAGTTATATAATTTAGCATCACCAATTCAACTCGAGTAAACACTTAAATAAATCACCTTGCACATATATCACATAGACTAGTAACTATACACATATTCAAATCACACTCTAATAATTAAAAACAGAAATCAATCTCAAATAGGCATTTACTAACATGTATTTCCATAAAACATATCGCTGCTATCACATATACAAATAACAAGTCAATGTACATGTGCACAAGTCAAGTATGTCATCAAGTATGCTAACTTAAATCTGTAATTTAATAAACTAGAAAGCACATATCAAAATACTAACCAATACTTCTATACTATAGGTTCATATATTTAATCTATTAAATAATAACTAGCAATCACATATATTAGCACAAAGCCATATGTCGAGTTATAACATACAAAATAGCTACTGAACCTAAAATTTAAGTTAACCAGCCTCGAAAGAATGACATTTTACAATACCTATATGAACTTAAACAGAAACGTTTAAAACATAAAAGTTGTAGGATATTTCGCGACCTTTCCAAAATGGTAAGGCTTTCTAAAAATGACCAAGTAACGAATTCAGAAACATTAAAATAAACAGCTGCACAAGCAGATTCATCCATGTTTTCGCAATTAACTTAGTATTTGAGACTCTTAAATCATAGAATTGGTTAATAAACTATAAGTAACAATTGTAGATCCTGAATTAAACTTTCCAAATTGGTATAGTTCAAAGTCATAGCTAAAATAATGAATTTACTACGAATTTTTGAAGTCAGGATGTATCAAACTGAAATAACAGGACAAATTTTACAAATGGCAGATTTTATCATAATTGCAGGCTGAATTTGGAAAAACACAAAGAATGAAAATTGTATATAATTCCATTATCTTTCCAGATAGTAAAAAATCATTATCATACGATGAACTAGTTAAAATCTACGAATCTATATATTCTTAATGACTACTCCTTAATTTACCCATTTTCCAAATGGGTACCCATAACCCATATTAAGTATAAAATAACTAGATCCATGGATATATCCACAAAATTTACCCAATGGGTAAATAAATTTACCCATGACCCATATTAAGTATAAAATTTATATATCCATGGATATATCCATATAAGTTTACCCATTTTTTTACCCATCAAAACACTAAACATGGAAATTTTTTGAATTTTAAAATTTAAACATCTTATTTAAGGAAAGATTTGCGTGATTTTCTCACATCTGTTACAACACTAATTCAATGATAATTATTGATTTCTTTTTTTGAAATCTATTATTTCAAAACATGATCTCTTAACCCTGGCCGCCTCCACCATCGTCGCCTTCGTTCCATTGCTCCATCGACTGCGTTACAATCAGTTCAATATATTTTCCTATCTTCTTTTCTCTTTATAGTTTTGTATTATATCCATGGATCCTATCTTCTTTTCTCTTTATTATCATATATGCACGATTTGTTTGTTTTATATATGTTTATCCATTTGTTTTCTATGTTAATTAATAAGACATTGTTATGTCTTCATCTCCAAAGCTCTTATCATTCTTTTCGTATTTTGTATGATGGTGTATTATAATGGCGAAGAAGAGTCGTTTGGTTCCGATAAATAAAGTCTTAGGATTCAGGTTCTATGAAATTAGGTATATATGTTCCCGAGTTACTTAATAATGAGACTGATTTTTGTATCTCATTTATTTCTCTGACAATATTTGTAGTTATTTGTTGATATGTTTTATTTTTATTTTTTATTATGCAGCACACATGTTTGACGGAAATTCCAATAGAGGTTTGTTAATCAGTATGTATTTTTATGAGCAGTGTATTTCTATATTTTTATTTCATATGTGTTTATCTTTATAATTGTTCACCAATATATTCTTCATTTGTGGTTGTAAATTTAAGATAACATGTTTGAGATGATTTTTAAGCTCGGAAGTACATTATAAGCTTAGTTTTAAAATCCAGTAATTTTGTTTCAGTAGAGTTTATCTTGAACCAAATGCAATTGCAACCAGTAGCATTTGAACAAATATACCGGTGACTGGAAAGTTGTTTTAAGGGAGGCTGGCTCAGGTAATGAAATTCTTGAAAATCACTTCAATATCAATTGTCATTTATTTTATTACCCTGATACATTTTATCTTCTATATCTTCTGATAACAAAGTAAAATCATTGTCAAGTATTTGCAGAACTGTATCGTTAGTGACATCAAGTATAGTGTCCTCTTCGCACTTTGACAATCATGTAAGGAATGCACAAGTTGGACATTGCTGGTGTTTTGTTAAGGCATCGTCAATATTGGTAACAGTTTTTCTCTTTCATTTTTGGATAAAATTGTTTTCACTCTACTCACCAATTCTTTAACAACATTAAACTGCAGGAACATCTATGTACTTTAAATATTGAACGGAAAGACAGTTAATACATACGCAAGTAATTGGCTGTTTCAGATATGATGAATGAATAATTTGATTAAGACGAGTAAGAATTTTAGTTTTTTAAATATCTTTGTTCTACGATATTAGTACTCTTATTATGTGAGTTTCTATAATTACTATTGTTACTACGCCTGTGTATGAATGAAACAACTGGTTATATTACTTTTATGAGCAAAAAATCTGCTTACGAGCTCTATGTTTTCATTATGAATAAACATTCAGTGTTTTATTTTAGATTTGATATGTCCAAGACTGCCTTCTATCTTTGTTAAAATCTGGTGTGGCAAGTGTAGTAAGAAATTTGTTTATCAACAGGATTGAGAATCATTCTCTGTTTTTGCCGATTTATTTCCAACAAGTGGATGGTTCCAGTGATTCATGGCAGTCGCTTCTTCACAATTCATCTGCCTCCTTTTCATGGGAAGATCTAAGGCAGACCACGACAATTGGAACTCTTGGTGGATGGTGATGACCGTTCAAAATCACTGAAGTAGTATTGATGAGATATCTGATCATCAGCCTGTTTTTGTTACAAAAGAACCTACAAGATTTCTACGTATTAACATCCCGAGAGAGGATAAAGTTAATGTTATAAAGATTAGTGATTGGATGCCGGAGAATAAACCTGAAGCAACTTTAAGTAGAAGCACTTTTTTTTCTTCGATCCCACTTTCCGAAAATGATAATCTTCAACAATCAACTTTGAATAGTGAATTTCATGTTATTTTTGAGATTGTTGAGCTCGGGCTATCCATCATTAACCATACACCTGAGGAGATATTATATCTTTCTTTGCAAAGTCTTCTGTTGTCATATTCAACTGGCTTAGGTTCTGGGATCACTAGGTATAATCCATCAATAATCACCAAGAAGAAGGAATCACATGATATTTGCTTTAGGAACACAAATTTTTCAGTAGTTAATTCATATGCACATGTCATTTTAGTTTATTTGTTATTTGTAATGATCTATCCAATGTAATTTTAAAACTTTATTTACATTACAGGTTGAAACTAAGTATGCGGGGATTTCAGGTGGATAATCAGTTGCCTTTAACTCTAACACCTGTTCTTTTATAGACCATAGAGAGTTGAAGATGAGACTAATTACATCCTGAAATTTTTCATGACGCAGCAGTCCAATGGATCACTTGATTTATGTGTGTATCCATATATTGGCTTTCAAGTATTTTAACTATTCTTCCTTACAACTTTCCGGGGAAAGTCTGTATCAACAGCTTTCCATATATCTTGCTTTTTATTTGATTATGGATGCACCAGGGACCTGAGAATTCTACATTTCTGATTAACTATCATGAACCAATAATTTGGCGTATTCATGGGATGATTCAGCATATTAACTTAAGCTGGTTATCTGAAACTGAAAGCACTGCTGTTTCGGTTGATCCAATCATTGAAATTTGGTATGTAAGGTATATTTACAACTTATATGTAATTAATTTGCTAGCCTAAATATTTTCCTAACTAGAATTTTAATTAAATAGTGTATTCAACTTTTCCGAAGTTCGCTCCAAAATCTCCAAAGATATGTCACCATCTCAGCGACCAGTTGGTGTTCTTGAATTTTGGGCATCCTTGATGACTGCACTTGGAAACACTGAAAATATGCCAGTAAGCAGTGAATCTTTCTTTGGAACTCATTTGACATTTTCCATGTTTTCATTCAAAAACTTGTGAGTCTTTAATAAACTAGGTCCAAATATGTAACTTTGAAAAATATAAATTGAGCTTATATCAATTGAGAAAAATATGATTGTTGGGAAGTTGACCTTGATCAATTTTAAATTGCAATTATATATATATTTTTAGCTAGGTAAAAATTTAGGACTAAAGGTGATCCTCTATTTGCTCTAATATGTGGTTCGTAGAAAATTCTATACATTTAAAACAGAATTTTACTATATTTTTAAGTGAAACATGTTTTCTTAACCTTTGAAATACTGCAATATGCTCTTATATATATGCAGCTCGCTAATTTATATGGAAAATCTCACTAGCTCACATTGAAGCGAGTAATTTTGGGGAGTGGGGTCTGTAAAAACATTGAAGCCTATCAATAGGTACACAAAAATTCCTCTTTCTACTAATACTATATAGCAGGACTTCCACGCCTTCGAAAGGATTGCAGATTTAGACTGTTTGCAAATTAGGGGGTAGTTCTAGGCCTTCTAAAGGATTGCAGATTTGGGAAGGGCTATGTAGGATTATTTCATATTTAGGATTATTTCATATGTAGGATTATTTCATATTTATTTCAAATTCCCGGGAGGTATAAGTTTACTTAATTTATCTAATTTGCTTGTAAGGACTATTTTAGCATCATTATCAACATTTTTTGTGATCTTTTATGATGGAGTGTCGTCATCCTAACGTATACTATTTTTATCATAGATTGGTCAATGATTAAAACTGATATATATTATGAGTTCTGATTATTGTTCCAATGTACAGTCGTGACATTGTTGCCGCAAAGTGATTAGTGGCTTATACAGTGATCATTTCTTTCTTTAAGAATTTATGATCTTTGGCATGCCCAGTAACTCTGCTATACCAAATGGTTTTATAGATGAGGTTCTGTTGTCTATAATAATCCACAATTAGCCAGAGCTCCCTCAGAAAAATTACAACCTTCAAGATTTGTCCACGGGACAGATATTAAAGTTTCGGTTTTTGTTTAAATTTTAGGTGATTCTAGATATTAATATCATATTAGAATTGCATTCAGTTGCTAATTATTGATAAAATTATGTATGTAAAGCAGAAACAAAGGTGCAGGTTAAATTTCATCTATATTCTCCTCCAGACCATATAGTAACCAATTAAAATTCTCATCTTCCGTACCCAAGGCCCACACGGATTTATCATTGATAGGAGTGTCATTGCGTTGTTGTTAACTGCTTTCCTTATAGAAGTTTGATTTCTTTATGCCTCGAAATAACAAATTTTAATTGGTCCACTAATTTTACTTATATTCTCCTCCGGACCAAGCAACAATCAATTAAATTTCGCACCTCCTTTGTTTAACCAAAAGCACGGATGGACATATTACTGGGGGCGTGTCGTTGGGGTGCTAATAGTTGCTTGCCATGTGCAGGTTTGACTTCTCTCTATCTCAAAATAAAATTTTTTAACTTTTAATCGATCCACTAATCACCAAAAATATAGACAAATATTGTTGGATATGTATTTAACTTATGATGTAGAAGTTCTTTTTTCCACGTACTGTTCCTGACATTACATTACATGCAGGTTTGACTTCTCTCTATCCCAAAACAACAATTTTTAACTTTTAATCGATCTACTAATCCCCAAAAAAATAGACAAATATTGTTGGATATGTATTTAACTTCTGATGTAGACGTTCTTTTTTTCACGTATTGTGCTTGACATTACATTAAATGCATAGCTTTTATGCTGGAGGTCATCAAGATCAGGGTGCCAAAAACATTTTTAGCACAGACAGCAGTCGCTCATATTTTTGTTGCACCACCAAATGATCTTCATGGTCAACAAAATTCAGGTACTCCAATGCAATTATTTTTGCATATTTTCTTGGTGGAAATGGTCGGCAAACATATGGTGATGAGTCTAGGATGAAACCTACTGACATAAATGTGACCTTGCCCGCATTATACAAGTTTAATGATATCAATACAACTTTTTTTACACAATTTAAGCCTACTGATATAAATGTAATCTTTTCGTGCTATTCAAGCCTACCGACTTAAACATGACATTGCCTAAATCATTTAACCTAACATATTTAAATGTGTTACATTACTTTGCAAACTTAGTTTGAATGACGAGGCTTTTCCTGTTATTGACCAAAATGGTTTCTAGATGTCAACCAATGAAAATATCTTACTTCCTTTAATTGTTTAACGAAAAAATAATCGTTGTCATGGTTAGACACTGGGTTCTCACATCCTTTGTGTAACTGTACTTCTGATCATGCAGTTGAAAACTAAGTTGAAATTATGAGGTTTACATAAGGTACGCAACACTTTCTAATTTCTTGGTACAAATGCTGTCACATTTGTTTGAAGAGATCCGTCGTTTTTTTGTACTTTATAGTAAAAAGTAATTTGAATTATATTTTAATAACCTGATTAATTATGCAAATTATCCTAGATGTGATTGAGAAAATGGGAGGGATATTAATGTTATAAAGATCATGAAAATGCAGAGTACGTTGTGAAGACAGAATTAAGGGAAACCTACTTCTTGATAAAGATGGAAATGTTCCGATACTTGCTTCTCACACTCTAGAACCCGTAAGGCCTCAATATCTGCGCTTAAAAATATATAAAGGTTTCAATAAGAAGTGTAGTGAGGATTTTAGAAAAGCTCAATAGGTTTCAATATATGAATAGAAGAGTTGTGAGCATTTGCTTGAATGTCATTAATCTTTATGTGTGCATATGATAATATATTTGATTTGAATTTTTGCTCCAAGATTGTGTTGGAAACATGAATAGGGTTTACACTTTAATCACTTGCTAATATTATGTAATATAATATAGATAATAAAACACAAACACACTTTATACATATATATAGGCTACGGGCTCTGTTTCTACAGTCTCTCTTTTTCTCTCTGAGCTTCAGCTCTCTATCATCTCTGAAAGGCATATGTCATAGCCTACTCGTTTATTCGAGTATTTAACTCAACTCAAATAAGAATGTAATAAGTAAATAGTGGATTAATCATCAGAGAGATCTCACAAAGTAACATCTGTCAAAGAATAAAGAAACATTGTTCATCTGCAGACTTGAAGATTCACTGGAAGAAGTTCAAGAATTTGATCATGCCTCAGTGATATAAATCAAGATCGTGGATTTAATCAAGTGACAGAGATCTCGTCAAGGTATCATTTATTACAAGGATTCAATCAGAATATCGAAGTCAAGACATGAAGAAACGTCACGAAAGTTAGTCACTCATGAACCAGACAGTACATCGAGTGTCAGCATTGAAGTGGCGGAATTGATTCATAAGTCTCAGTGACTTTCAGAAGATTGTCAGAAGAATGGATGCTGCTCAGGGTTAGTATTAATTCTCTATTAATTAATTAAGTCATATAATTTAATTAAGAAAATAAATTATATCTGTAAAGATTAATTTATTGATTAATTGAATTAAATTGATTAATTAATTTAGAATTAATATTAAGGATTTACAAGATTTTAATTGGTTTAAAATCTGCTTAAATTCAGCAAGACAATTTATTTGAACTAGTATGACAATCGGTATGACAATTGATAGTCATACCGAAAGTCATGCCAATACATATAATTGTCTTATTAGAATTTCTGTTTAGATTAAAATATGTTATTAATTCAGCGAGACAATTTATTTGAACTAATATGACAATCGGTATGACAATCTATAGTCATACCGAATGTCTTGCTAGCTCATTTTAATAGTCTTGCTAGTTGTAAACATTGTCCTACCGAAAGTCTCACAAGCTTAAAGGATTGTCATTCCAATTCAATCTACTCGGCTGTGTTGTTTAAAAGAAGCAGAAGACCAGTTCATAAAAAACAGGCAATCAAACAGAACATACTCAAGAACAAAAAGAAAAAGGAGCAGAAAAATATTACATCTCATCTGCAACTTCAAGATCAATTTCTAGATAGTAAAGTTAAATCCAATCAACTAGAAATACTTATCTTGTTCTTGTGTATCAATCTAGCGGATTAAAATCCCTAGAACTTAATCTCAAATCGCATTTAGCATTTGATCTTTTAATTACAAAAATAGAAAAAGTTCATGTCGAATTTATTCTAGATTTGTAATAATTGATTTGAGATTAATCCCTTGTAACTGATACCGTAGTTGTAACACCTTTCAAGTTTAATAAAAGTTTTATTTAACTTGAATTTTGTTTCACAATTTTATTCCGCATTTTATTCGACTAAACAGTATTGTTTGCATTCAACCCCCCCTTCTACAAACAAATTGGGACCTAACAATTGGTATCAGAGCCTTCTGATTAACGTACAAATCTAGATCCTAGACTTTTGTGTTTCTTTCACTTCTTGAATTTTTTATTCACTCAAAAAATTCATAATGACTACACAAAAAGTTGGAACCGTTAAAATTCCACTTTTCGATAAAGAAAATTATGTTATGTGGAAGAAGAAGATGCTACTATTTTTACAGGTTGCTAATCCCAAATATTTGCAAGTGTTGAAGAAGGGTCCAAAAATTCCTATGGTTATGGAACCAGAGGTAATAGAAAATGATGTGGTGATCACCAAAGCGAGAACTTATGTGAAGGATCCTGAGGACTTCTCTCCTGCTGAAATAGAAGAAGCTTCCCTGGATGCTAGCCTTCAATTAATCTTAGTAGATTCCCTTAATCCCCTGATGAATAGACATGTGATGAATTGTAAAGATTCCAAACATATCTGGGAAACTATTGAGATTATTAATGAAGGCACAGAGGAAGTTAGGGAGAACAAACTAGAAATCCTAACCTCTGAGTATGAATACTTTAAATCCAATCCAGGAGAAGGAATCACTGAAGTGTTTGAGAGGTACAATGCATTGATCAACAACCTGAACATTAATGGTAAATACTATTCCATCAGGGAGGTCAACAAAAAGTTCCTTTTAACACTGCCAACTCATCTCGAACATAGAATCACTGCCATAAGAGAAGCAAGAGATCTGAGTGAGATTTCTTTGGAAAGGCTCTATGGTGTGTTAAAGACTTATGAGTTGGAGCAGATTCAGCAGAAGGAAGTTTACGGGAAAGGAAGAGTGGTCAGCACGTCTACTGCTCTAGTAGCTGATGAACAACAACAACAACCACAATATCAACAACAATCTCAACAGTCAGAAAGAATGGTACAGTCTTCCAAGGTTGAAGATAATGTGATAGTAGCAGAATTTGATTCTCCTACTACAAATCAATCAGGAGATGATTATTATTCCTTGGAAGAACTGGAGCAATTGGAGGATGAGTCAATGGCCCTGATTGTCAAGAGATTCTCAAATGTCAGATTCAAAAGGAATCCCAAGTTCAAGTACAATTCCAACTACAACAGATTCCAGAAAGGTGGATCTTCATCCTCTAACACCAGCAGTGGTGGGTATAAAACAGGGATGGTTAATCGAAGCACCATTCGATGCTTCAACTGTAATGAGTTGGGACACTTTGCCACAGAATGCAGGAAGCCAAAACAAGCTAGGAAGAACTCTTACGATTCTAATCAAAAGAGTAAATCTGAAAGGGCGTACCTGGCAAAGGGAAGAAGCTGGGATGATACTGACAGTGAAGATGAAGAAGTTGGGAATCTTGCTCTCATGGCTAGTAATGCAAGCACCTCATCGTCAAGAAAAGAGGTAAAATTTACTGATGTTGAATTAGTTTATCATCTAGGAGGTTCCTTAGATTGTGCTCGTCGTGATAATGAATTGTTAAATCAACAAATCAAAGACCTTGAGAAAGAGGTCAATGAATTAAGACTTGTGCACATTAATCAAGATAAACTAAAAGAACAAGTATCTTTTCTAGAGAATAGAGTTGACTGTTATAGACAACTCGAAACTATTCTCAAAGACAAGATCACCGGTCTTGAGGCTAAGGTTAAAGCTTACTTTAATTCTTGTTCGAAGTCCAAAGAGTTTTACAATAAGCAAGCTGTTAATCAAACACATGGAATAGGTTATGATTACAATGCTGCTATTGGAAAATTAGGCATAAACTCCCCTCCTCATGTATGTGCTAAAGGCAGGGAAGTACCACATGTGCTTAAGGGTGTTGATGAACCCCTCTATAAAGAATCAATTGCTGAACCATTTGATGAGACCTCTTTTATTATTCAAGAAGAAATCTGTGCTGAAGATAATGCTAATGGGAAAGCTGTCTCCAAGTCAAGTGTGTCAAAAGTTCCAGTCAAGGTTGTGAAAGCAACTGAGACTAACTCAGACACACATGAGTTGGATAACACAAATGCCATGTCTACCATGCATAAGTTGCCTATTGTTAATCCTTCTCATAAAGCATGTGGTGTTCCTGATTGTATGTCTTGTGCTTTTAATCTGTTGTTTGCTTATTTTAATGGTAAGCATGTTTCTAATGATAAGACTACTCCTCGTCAGCATGTGAATAATAGAAAGCATGATAGGTCTAAGACTGCTAGTCCTCCTAAAGCTAGAAAGGAGACATTTGTGCCTAAGCCTAACCAGAAATTTGTCAAGGCTGTTCACAAGGTCAAATGTTCAGTCATTGAGAACGTTGAGAATATTGAAATTAAGAATGTTGTTTTGCCTGATAAAGGCCAATTTTACAAGTATGCCGGACCCAACCAAGCTTGGGTTCCGAAGAAGTTCTAATCCATTTGTATTGCAGGGCATTAAACAGGTACAACCGGTAGTGTGGATTCTTGACAGCGGATCATCAAGACATATGACCGGAGATAGAGCCCTGCTATCAAATGTGGTTGAGAAAGCTGGCCCAGTGGTTACCTTTGGAGATAACAGCAAAGGTTTAACGGAGGGATATGGCTGTTTGCTAGCTGGAAATGTTATCATTAAAAATGTATATGTTGTGCAAGGACTTGAACACAATCTGCTTAGCATTAGTCAGTTCTGTGACAACGGCTACAATGTTTTATTCGACAAGCTGAAGTGTCAGATTCTGCACAAGAAAAGTGAAAAACCCTCCTTAATGGGAATCCGGAAAGGAAATCTGTTCGTAGCTGACATGAACTCTGGAAGCAATCTTGAAGTCAATTGTTTCTATGCAAAGGCATCATCGGATGAGAGTTGGCTATGGCACAAGAGACTTTCCCATCTCAATTTCAAAACAATGAATTCTCTTGTCAAAAGAGAATTGGTAAGAGGTTTGCCTCAGCTGGAATTCTCTCCAGGAGGACTATGTGAGGCTTGCCAGAAAGGAAAGTCAAAGAAAGCAAGTCACAAAGGCACTGACACATCTTCCATAACGGGTGTTCTGCAATTATTGCACATGGATTTATTTGGTCCAGTTAATATCCTTTCTATGTCAAAGAAGTGTTACTGTCTTCTAACAGGTTGGTGACTTGGTGGTAATTTATATGCAAAATGGCTTGGTTTGCTTTTCGATTTTAATACCTTCTTTGTTCTCTGAATCTGGTGGGATGTGGTTAATATGAAACAACTTATTTAAATAAGCATAAGTGGTACAAGAAGATAGCAGCAGAGATAATTAATATGAAATTGCAGGATAACACACCATTGAAAGAGTTAGAGTTGATATCAACTAAAGAGACAGAAAGGTTTAAATAAGCATCAATATGAAGACCAATCAACATGTATGTATTCATTTATATAACAAATTAATATGAAGACCAGCTTTATTGAAATTTGCGTCTCTGACTCTAACTATGAAAATCATCCAATGTAAGCTCTTGAAAGTTGGCTTACCAAGTGGAAGAAACTCAATTGTTAATCTTAATATGATAAGTTATGATATCATTCTTGGAAGAAGCGGAGATGAGACATTGTGTTTCTCTTGTAATAAAATGAGCACCCTAAGTTTTAGTGGAAGGATGATTATCTGTTTCTCAACATTCATTTTAAAGTTCTGAATATAATGAATGACAATTTAGTTGAAATATTTCTATTATTTTTAAATAAGTAAAGTACTCTTGAAAATTCTTTTATCTTGAAAAAACTTTTCGATAACATTTTCAATTGGTTTGGCTTCAGCAGATATGTTTTATGTTTCTCGATTCTCAATTAAATTAAATGTTGTACATTAATAAATTTATAGATCATAAAATTTTTATTTGGAAATAGAACAATTAGAATCCAATACATAGTTTTTTTTAATTTTATCAATATACTATAAAAATAGTCTACATATTTTTATTTTACAGTTGAACTCAATTTTTTTCAAATAGTTAAAACTTAAAACTTAAATTTTATATTTTTATATGGTTTAACTAATACAAAATGAAAACATAATATTTTATAAGTTGTTAGTATTATTAGATTGTCAAACTGTTCAATAATTCTACTTCATAAATAATGTAATAAAAAAAATCAGGATTGTTGGAGATTATTGTTGTAATTTACAGTCATTTTTTGTTAAGAGAGTTTTATTTAAGACGCATAGTAAATTTAAGAAATGATGTGCAATTAACAAAAATTATTTGTTTTAAACTATTTTTTACATATTTAATATTCAGTGAAATAACCCTGCAAAAGTTACAGTTATGAAATTATGCTCATGAGATTGAGAATACCAAGTGTTGACGATGACCCTAATAAACGGTCAATAAATATCTAATTTTGATTTTATTCTAATTCTAGTATTATTGTATATCATCAGTTATACTTAAATTATGCATTGAACTAAATTAGCAATTAACTTAAATTTTGTGTTTAAAAGTTGGCATCACCTTAAAGCGACACCAATAAATATTGAACTCAATTTTTATATAAAATTTTGTATTAGGAGCATATGACTTTAAATTTTTAAAGCCTATATTTTTTAGAAAATTTCTTTATTAACGTACAGTATTGTGAATTTTAATTTGATAATGTTTAAAATAATTTAAAATATCTGAGGTGTTTCTAAAAATTTAAGGTTATATATTTCATTGTATGAAAAGTAATAAGAAGATGATAATTTAAAAAATGTGGTGGTTGTATCAAATGTGAAATCCAAGATTAAAAGGGTTACAAAGGTTTTTAAGAAAGAGAACAAGAGTGTAGTTATGATTTAGCAGGTTAGGAATAAATATTGAAATTTAAAATTGTGGAAAACTATGAAATAACAGAAAGATTAACAAGGTTAAGCATATGGATTTGAATATTGTTAGTGAATATGAAGCTTGAGTGAGCAAATGATAAAAAAACTTAAATATTATAGAATTCACTTAAATTATAGTAGTTAAATTATAGTAGCTATGCTATGAATAATGTCATCAAAAAGTGTGGACAAAGTAAACTTACATAATGTTATGAAAGATCATGAAATCTATTATATTTTGATATTGAAATCTCTAAGATGAATGAATTAATGAAGGAATCCAAATATTTGTATAACGAGTAGAGATTGTTACATTACATATGGATAATAATATTACCCTAAGTTTCAATCATATTAAAGTATAAATTTTTAATTTTATATTTACTTATCATCTTTTTTATTTTCTTTACAAATATACAAATTTAGATTTTATTTAGTAACATGCAAAGTTTGGAAATACTTATATAATTTTCAATTGTTTATAGTATATATTTACCTATATAAAAATTTATAATTTTATTTTGTTAATGTGTATCTTAGCACTGTCAAAAAAAGGATGAAAGAAGTTTAGCTATAAATGTAACTAACGATTTAATATATATTTTATAATTACATTTTTTAATTTAATAATATTTAAAATGTGAGGCGTTGGTCATGGGGCCGAGAAGTTTGTATTGAATCTTCTAATTCTATAATATTTTAAATTACTTATATTTTATCATTACATTTTTCAGTTTAATACATTTTGTAAAATATTTAAATCTTTATAGTTCTAAAACAATTTTTTATGCACATCAATTACAGTAACCTATTTTCCAATTATGTGAAGAAAAAAAATTATATATTTTATATAGAAAAATTATTTCAATGTCAATATTTAATTAAACTTGAGTTAAAATAAATTATATTATGTGTAATGCCATGTATAATTTTTTTTGCCCGACTAACTTTTATATATTCAACAAGCAAAATGACTATTGTGTCTAATATTTAGTATAGATAAATGATAATTGTCAGCTTTTAAACTTTCATTATGTAATCACCTTTTGAATAAAAAATTTTAGAAGAAAAACGTTAATGATACATTATGCTTTTTGAATTTTATAAAAGCACATTCATAATTTCTAAAAATTTCATAATCTTTTGCGTTAAAAATGTATATTTCTAAATATTTTGGTATTTAAGGTTTAAAATACATGATATCACTAATATGAATCCTATATTATGAAACTTTTATTACTTTTTTTCTTTTTGTTTTGACAATTATCAATGACAGGTTATATCCTCTTGATAAATAAGAGATATTTTCAATAGTACGCCATAGCTCAAATATTTTAATTAATTTTAAAATATTTTAGAGCAAAATGTGTCAAGAAAAGAAATATTCTAATTTTATAATATTTTTTTTGAAGAATTTATTTTATAATGTTTAAATTACGAGGTGTCACTGTAAGATGGCTATCAGTAATATTAAAATGAATTTTTTAATAAACAGTTTTCATTAGAAAAATAATTTTAATGTACTAATGTTTATGTTTTGCAAATTGTATACATCAAATATAATCAATTAACATATTTTACTAGATTCATGGATTATCCAATTAAATTAATTTTGACCCATTTATTAATCAAGCTAGATATTTTTTAAAATTCAAATTTGAATCTATTATTTAAGATATTGCCATGATGTTCTCATATCACTCATTATCATACTCCTTTATTTGTTATATTTTTGAATTTTGAATTTCAAATTACTTATTTATAGAAACTATAACTAATTCATATCTTGCTTGATTTATAAATTCGGTTAAATTAAATTGATATATACACGTTAATTACTCTTCTTCTCTCAAATTTTAAATCTCAGAATCTCATTTTATTCTTTCTTTTTGCGGATTATATGCGGATTTTAATTGTGTTTCATTTTCTAATGCAGCACAATGAACAAATAGGTTAGTAAATCATATATCTTTTTTTTCCATTTTTCTTTTTATTCTTCTCTTCACTCCTTCCCTTATGTAATTTTAGTATTGTTGTTTGTATAGATTTAATATGTTTGTACTATTATTCTTTACCTATATTAGTTTTGGTTTAGGCAGAAGATGAAGATGGGCTATGTACACCAACCGTTTGATTTTAGATCTTAAACATCTCATTTTCTCTATTTGTTTTTATTTTTCTTCCTATTCGCGCGATTTAGTAATATATGTTTGTACATATTATATACATATCCAATATGTGTTCGTTATATTTTTCAAATCAGTAGTGATAATTTTCGTGTGTTGATTCTCTAAAGATCGTTGAAAAGGGGAAGTCAAAAGAGCTTTGCTGTCAAGATTACGGTTATCTCCGATGTTTCAATTTGTAAGATTAATTTTTACTATCTTTTGTATGATCCTTGGATGAAACAGGAGTTTAACATATCTCAAAGTCAACTTATTTGGATTGTTTGGGTTTTTTTAATTCTTTTGATATTTTCTCCTTTTTTATAATTTAAAAAAAAATAATTTTTACAAAATAGTGTTATATATTATGCTTTAATATAAGTAGTTTTTTGTACTATTTTGATTTTAAAATAAAATATAGCAATAAATTATATGTTATGTAATATTTACTGGATTTTTTTAAAAAGTATTTAATTAAAAAAAATATTTACTCAGTTTTTGTACAAATTATTAAAATATTGACTACTAAAAACGTAAAAGAGAAATGTTAAAATATGAGTTAAGAGACTTTTAATTGGTTAAAATGTGAGAGAAAGAAAACTAAAATAAAATACTGAGATTTAACGTTAAACTATAATATCAATTTTATATTTCAAAATAAACGGAACCTAAATAACTATAATAAATAAATTAAATAAAACTAGAAGATAACCGTTTATGTTATAAAAATTACAAACTTCGAGAAAAAAATTCAAAATTGAAAAAATTTGAAGCGCGCGTAGCGCGAGCAAAAAGTCCCTAGTTTAATAAGAACTCAGCTTATTTCTAAACGGATTTGACTACATAATTCACAACATCATTAGCCAAATCTTATATTCATATAACCTCTAAATTACATATACTACCAAATCAATAACATCAATTATTCTATGCATAAATCTAATGAAGCATAAATTATATTCAAAAACTTAGATACAATACAACACAACAACCGAACACCCACGCACGCGACTCACACACACGCACACTCGAATCACACACACATACGCGACCCACACACACGCATACACAACCCACACACGGAGCACACATAAACACACACGTACACCGTATAACACATATATACATACACTCGCACACAACTGGAGGCCAAGCAGAATCCGACCAAGATCGGCCGGAAAAATTCCCCCCAACCGGAGCAGCCACGAACGCGCAAGAGGGAAAAGTTCGGGGAAATAAAAACTGAAAAGAGAAAAGAGGGAGAAGAGATTGAGAGAGAGACAGCGAGAGAGATTAGAGAAAGAGAGAGATTATGAGAGAGGATAGATGAGATGAAGAACATGAGAGGGATTGATGTTTGTTTGTAAAAATAAAAATAAACTGAATTGTTAAAAACTTCCACGTTTAACAAAATAGGACACGTACCCCTTTTCAGGGCCCGGTCCCGGATTGATTTGCAAAATAACGAATAAATATACGGGCAACCATACACTGGAAAAATACCAAAATAATTTTAAAAATCCTAAAATAATTAATTACATATAAAATAAAATTTTCATAATTTTTGAATCATTTTTTTGAAATTAATAAAAATACCCCACTTTAATTCACACAGAAAATCATTTAAGAAGAAATAATTGCCAAAATATTATTTTCTAAATTTTATAAATCTTTATAAATATTTAATGAAATTATAAAGCCATAAAAATAATTTTATGGACAATGCACAATTTTATAGAAATTAAACACTACAACAACCCCTAATAAATAGGATTTAATAACACATCTCGACAAACAGACAAAAATAAAATACACCAATCATCATATAATCAAATAAACACGATTTCACACATATCTTAACTTCACAAAATATATCCCTCACATAATTCACATAATTCTCATTTAACGACTGATTAAATATTTTTATAATAATAATCAACAGATTTTGAAAAGTCTTGGTCATTACAATCTACCCTCCTTAAACGGATTCCGTCCTCGGAATCACAAAAAGAAGGAGGATCCATAATCTATCTAACCCACAGAACAAATATACTCACATACAGACCATCTACCTTATCAGAAAACACACACCATATTCAATTAAAGCTAACAATGATATTTAGAAGCTCATATAATAAAGATTTGGGATATTACACTCTACCCCCCATATAAGGATTCCGTCCTCGGAATCAGCAGAAGAAAGCACTAAGGGTCTTTTTATCAACTTTTCAATCTTGCATATGTAACTTTTCCCAAAATTTCAAATAACACTGAAATTCCTTATGCCACACAATTATCACGGGAGCTTCACTCCGCACCATTGTTCTTTCCGCATACCATTTGACCAATTCCTTAATAGAATTACTTTTACTGATTGCGAAAAAGAAGAATAGAAAGAAAGATAGAGAGAAAGAAAGAGAGAGAGAGAGAGAGAGAGAGAGATAGAGATAAATAGAGAGAGAAATAAAGAAACAGACCGACTTGGTATACGCCACTGATATTATAACCGCATTGCAGTCCACTGTTGTTCTTGGTAATCCCATCACATAGCCTTACTTTGACTCGACCAGGATAACTCAGCTTAACTTGGTTGGCATAGCTTCGAATATTTGAGAAAATAAAATAATGGAATTTCAAAAAGAAAAGAATTTTATATCAAAACGGGACAAAAATCTGAATTTGAGAAAAAGTATTGTTGAAATAAAAGAATAACTGAGAGATCAATATGATTAAATGAACTTGGTATTGCGTGCCCAAATTAAGACACTACTAAAGGTCGTAATCCTTCTTGTAATCACAACACACACAAGTGATGGCGTCCCATCCAACTCCTATCACACAGACATGTATACCTTGTGTCCCCTATAGTTAGGGTTGTTCATCTCAGTCAGAATAAAAGAATATAAAAGGAATTCAAAAATCAAATGAATAGAACTGAAAAGATTTCAAAACTGATATTTCTGGAGGAAATAGAATCCAGAAAATAAGATTCTGGCACAAAATGATTAAACGAGTGTTAGGGAATATATCCTCTAATAAATACCTCTTTTTGAGAGATGACAAAATAAGTTATAGAAAGAGAATGTATTGCCAAAGTCTTAATACATATCTTCTATTTAAACTCTTCGGTTGACTCGTCATCCGATTCTCGACACTTCTTCATATTCCAATGATATCGATAATCTTCATCGTCGTCAAATCGTAGTAGCCTTTGCAGATTCCATAATAGAAGTTTGCAACTTCCAGGAGTTTGGTCCAACTCAACACAACCATCTCAAACGAATGCGCCTATCTTAACTTACTCGTTGGTACTATGTCCAATAGTCCAACAGGAACTCGATATGAGCTCAAGGGTCCTCACATAGCTATACACAATCCTACACACTCTCGTTTCTAGTTTACTATAACCTCGACTCTGATACCAACCTATAACGCTCCCAAATCCGGGGTCAGGGGATTTGGTCGTCACTATGAAACATCAATCCAAATAAACCTGTTTAATCAATAAATAAATGCCAGCGGAAGATATTTATCATTTATGGCCCCAAACTAATCCAATATCTTTTAAGGTTACAGTTCTAGAAACAAGAATTCCAAATTCCACCAATAAATTTTTTACTTTCTTTTAAAACTCTTTTCAATAATTCTGTTAGATATATTTATGATTTCATGTCTAATAATGATTTGTGTTTAGTTTTTCAGATCTTAACTAACAGGACAAATCAGGACATAACTGGAAATCAATACTTATACTGAATCAGAACTTAAGATATCAGAACTTAAGTTATCAGAACTTAAGATATCAGAAGATATTCATCAAAAGATAATATCAGGACTTAAGAAGACTTTCAGATAAGGAAGGCGGCTGATTGAAGGGAAAGAAGATCAAGACTAAAATAAGAAGAGATATGCGTGGAGAAGAATTCTATGAAGAATAGAAGACTTGGAGGAAAAGATAACTAATTGATATATTTTAGGATACAGAATTATATTCGATATCAATTAGAGATTATCATGTAACTGTGTGGTATATAAACACAGACATAGGGTTTACACTATAAGTGTTATCATTATCGAGAATATTATTCATTGTAACCCTAGCAGCTCTCGTGATATTTGTTCATCACTGAGAGAGAACGGTTCCATTGCAATACTGTTTTATTAATAAGATTATTCTTTGTTACATACTTGTGTTCTTAATTCGATTTAATTGTATTATACACTGTATTCAACCCCCTTCTACAGTGTGTGTGACCTAACAAGTGGTATCAGAGCCTACCTGTTAACATATATATAGTAAAGATCCAAAATAATCATGTCTGAAGAAGAACAAACTCCAACCAAGCCCACCAAAACTGAAGAAACTCCAAAGACTCAAATCCACAGTCGATATGAGACTATTAGGGTTCCCATGTTGAGACCTAAGTGAGGATGGCTATGTTTTTGGAAGCTACAGATCCAGAATACCTTGACAAAATTAATGAAGGACCACATAAGCCAACCAAGCTCTCTGTTGTAGTTGCAGATCAGCCAGCAAAGACCGTACTAAAGGAGAAAAGTGAGTATACAGCTGGAGATATCTCATCTATTGCCAAGGATGCAAAGGTAAGGCATTTGCTGCATAGTGCCATTGATAATGTCATGTCAAACAGGGTAATTAACTGCACGACTGCAAAGGAGATATGGGATGCCTTGGAAACAAGATGCCAGGGAACTGATGCAATTAAGAAGAACAAGAGGACTATACTCACTCAAGAGTATAAGCACTTTGACTCAAAACCTGATGAGTCATTAACTGGTTTATATGACAGATTTTTCAAACTCTTGAATGATCTGTCACAGTTGAATAAGGAATATGATCTTGAAGATTCAAATCTTAAATTCCTTTTAGCTCTTCCTGAAAGTTGGGATTTGAAGGTAACTACTATAAGAGACAACTATGCTCTTGATTAAACTACTCTTGATGAAATTTATGGTATGCTCAAAACTCATGAACTTGAGATGGATCAAAGAAGAAAGAGACATGGGAGAAAGTCAAGGACAATTTCTCTTAAGGCTGGGGAGGAATCCCCCAAAGTGGCTGCCTCAAAGAAAGGCAAAGGAAAGGCTCTCATCACAAAGTCTGAGTCAGATTCATCAAGTTCTGATGATAATGATGAGGATTCGGAAACTGAAAGTCTATCTGAGATAGATGTTGATGAAGAGATGATGAAATTGTGTGCTCTTATGGTGTAGGGTATCACAAAGATAGCCTACAGGAAATTCAGAAAGGGAAAGAAGTTTTCAGGAAAAGTGGAAGTCCTGATAAAAAGGGATTCAGAAAATCTGAAGGCAAAGCAGGAAAGTCTGATAGAGGAGATTACTCAAATGTTAAATGCTACAATTATGGTGGGAAAGGCCTCACATCTCCTGATTGCAAGAAAGGAAAAGGTGACAAAGGCAAGGCACTTGTCACAAAGAAGAAAAGTTGGACAGACACTTCAGATTCTGAAGATGAGGTGAACTATGCCTTGATGGCAAATGCTGATAGCAGCTCTGATGTTGCTGAGTTAAAGGTACCTCAAACAACTTATGCTTTTCATACTGATGATATTACTGAGTTGAGATCTTATCTTAAATGTTAGGTCACACACACTGTAGAAGGGGGTTGAATACAGTGTTTAACACAATCAAATCGATTATAAGAACTCAAGTAACAGAAAACAGATTTTATTCAACACAATGAATTATGTTACAATATGAAACTGTCCACTCTCAGTGATGAACAAATTATCACGAGAGCTGCTAGAGTTACAAAGAATAATAACTTCGATAATCGTAACACTTATGGTGTAAACTCTATGCCTGTGTTTATATACTACACAGTTACAAGATAAATTCTAATTGATATGGAATATAATTCTGCTTCCTAAAATATATCAACCAGTTATCTTTTCTTCCAAGTATTCTATTCTTCATAGAATTCCTTCTTCATGCATATTTATTTCTGTCTTAGTCTCGATCTTCTTTCCTTTCAATCAGCCGCCTGCCTTATCTGAAACTCATCTTAAGTCCTGATATTATCTCCTGATAAATATCTTCTGATCACTTAAGTTCTGATAACTTAAGTTCTGATATATTAAGTTATGTCTTCAGTATAAGTGCTGATTTCCAGTTAAGTACTGATTTGTCCTGTTAGGTAAGATCTGAAAACTAAATACAAATAATATTACACATGACATTATCAAATATATATAATAATCTCCCCCAACTTGTAAATTAGCATAATATACAAGTTCAACAGATATTTGATAATGTCAAAAACATTAAGTACAAATGCATGAGAATTTGACTAGATAACTACAACTTACAGTCCTTTCAGCTTTACCATCTTTAACTTCTGATAACAGATTCAGTCTGTATACACTTCAGAATTTAAGCAGTTATAGATCTTTGACTTGGTTTCAATTTAAATTTATAATCTCTTTGATATCAGGAGTTGTCCTGAGATAGTTCTTCAACAAACATCTCTCAGCATATTCAAGTTCATTAACCATCCTCCTTTTAGCATTTATCAATTCAGCTGTACCTTCTCCAGTTTGAAAAATAGCTGCTCTGAGATCATTTATCTTAGCTTTTCTTATCTCCTGATCTAGTATAATCAGATATGCCTTGTCAGACTCTAGATTGAATTCCACAGCTTTATAACCCACAAAAGTAGTTATAATCTTAGCAGAGTTAGGCTTCATTTTGACAATATCACCCTTGTGATCTCTGTACTTGGGACAATATATGCTGTTAGACTTTACAGAATAAAGCTTCTTCTGTCTTTGAATTTGAGACTTTAAATATCCTGCATCACTATCTGTTAATCTGTCTATCACTTGAAGTAGGAATAGAACATGTTCCAGTTCCTCAAAATACTTCAATGGTATAGCATTCTGCCTAATTTGGTATACCCTTCCATCTGTCATAAAATATAACAAGATATGCTCTTTCAAGAAGGTATGGTAAACCATTTGTACAGATTCAAGTCGATTCAATCTTTCAGGAGTTGCTCCAACACCTGGTTCACTTAAGGAAGTTGGATCATCGGTAGTGTTATGTACTCTTCTTTTATCAGAACTACCCAATCCAGATTTATCTCTTGCTTCCTTTCCTGTAACAACTCTTGCTTCAAAACCACTAGTTGCAGTCTTCAAAGGTTGAGCATGTTTAGCTTTGGTGAATCCTGGTAGGAGTATCTTTGAAGGTTTAACATGAGCAATGTCAGAGGTTTCTTTTTTCTTATCTTCTGATATCAATCCAACTTGAGCTAAGTCAGAGGTTGCTTGCTTCACTGTCATATCAGAACTTACTACATGTTGACTCTGAACAACATGAGCCATGTCAGAGGTTGTTTGAGAAATCGTCTTTGAAATCAGAGTAAGACTAGTATCTTCTTCATCATCGGTTATTTCTTCATCCATGACTGGCATATAAACCTTTACAGGTTCATCAACTTTTTCTTTGCCCTTGGACCTTGGATTAATTCCCATTTGTGATTTGGCTTTGATTGCCTCAGAACTTGTTCTTTCCTTTATCACAATACCCTTAGGCTATGGAAATTTCTTTTCTACAACAGAAGCTTTAGATTTTGTCTTGACACCTTCTGCTTTGAGTCTAGCTTCTTCTTCCTTTAGACTCTCAAAGTCCATTCCTGGATTTTTTGAAGAAATAACTGCTTTGAAATTTATTCATGAAGTTCCACATGTTCACCAGAACTTATCCTTTTACCAGTATCAGAACTTATTCTTCTCCCAGTATCAGAACTTGTTCCTTGACTTGTAATTCTAGCTTTACTTGATGAAAATCCTTTGCCTTGACCTTGACCTCTACCCGTATTAGAGTTTCCCTGGTCATCATTTCCATCATCCTTTCCTTTCAGTGTCTGAATAGATTTGCATTTGGACTTAATCACTTTCTACCCCTTTTTGGCATCCGCAGGTAAAAGAAGAGAGACAAGGAATTCCACTGAGGATTGGATCTCATTGAGTTGACTTTGGTGAGAAGCTTGATTCTTCAGAATTTCTTCAATTTGAGTTTGTTGCTTCTCCTGAGTTTTCTCAATGTAGGCAATTCTGTCAAAGGCTGGCTTGACAAATCTATTCTATTCAAGTTTCACATTCATATCTTGCTGGATTAGAGCTTCCTGAATTTTGTTCACCTTGTCATGAGTTATTGAATGTTGACCTTGAAGATGCCTTGTACTTAATGCAGTAACCCGCAACTGTGCCTTAAAATCATCATTTATCAGCATTTCATCAGCTTTTATAAGATGCTCAGCAAGAATCTTTTCAGAAGGAACAAAACTAACTGTGTTCCATTCCTTAGTCCACTCCTTTCCTCTAGGAGTTTTACTCCAAGGTACTGGTGCTTCCCCTGTAACAAACTTCTTGACTAAATCAGCTTTATGAACAGTTTGTTAAGGTGCATGTCCTGATGGACCAGCTGCATCAGCATCTAAATCGGCAGCAGCTTCACCAATAATTTTTTCATTGGCAGCATCAGAACTTGTAGATCCTGCAGTATCAGCATCCTCTGGTAAAACAGCAGTATGTGAGGCTATAGAGGCTTCAACATCATCCTCTAAATTCTAATCTGCAGCCAGGTTCTGATCAACATCCAAAAGTGATGTTGTTGTTGGAGTGAGTTGAATTGGTGGAGCTTCCAAGTACAAAACCTAAGGCACAATCAAGTTATGAATATCAATTTTAGCACTTGTACCTGGTTCTTCAGAATGTACTGGATCAACTAGAGGTGACATAGGAGGTGTAGGTATTTTAACTTGAGCAGTTTCATGTTGTGCATAAGGAAGTGATTCAATAACAATAGGTTCTGTTGAGATCAGAGATTCCCGATCCCCTTCCTTAGCTGTTTCCACTACATCTGAATCTGACTCAACTATGTCCTTGTGAGCTCTCTTTTTCTTTAACTTCTTCAAAGGTGGAGACACTGTAACAGCTTTATCATCAGAATTTAACTTTCTAAGCCTTTTGAGGGGCCTAGAACTCCCAGTTACAGTATCTTTCTAAGAAGAAACCTTCTCAGCTTCTAAAACAACAGGTTCTGATAGTGGAACATGTTCCTCAGCATCTGATTCATCTCGCAGAATAATTCTCCTTCTCTTCTGTTGAGTCTGAGGTACTTTCTTAGTCCTCTTGGGTTTGGAAGATGAAGGCTGCACTGTAGGATCTGAAGGTTGAGGTTGAGAAGTTTGAGGTGTTTGTGTAGAGGTGGTAGGTGCTGATGGATGAGGTTCGGATGGTTGAACATCAGGATATAGTTCAGTGTATTTAACTGGATCATAGGTTATTAAAGCTTATTTGACAGATAAAGGAACTAGGAGGGGTCTTAACACAGCCTTCTTATTATCAGTAGATAATAAGTCATTAAAAGCTCTTTTAGCTAGTCTAAATGATTGAATTAATTCACTAGCTGATTGGGGCTCATCAAAACAATAAAAACTATAGATAAGCTGACAAAATCTAGCAAAATAAACAGTATTTCTATCTTCTGTCATTCTATCCCCAATAAAACCTAAGACAGCACTTGCATAATCAAAATCAGTTTGATTTATGAGAGCATACCCGATTTGTTGGCTGAATATGGGGATTGCATCGAAATTAGAACATTTGTTTACAAAAGCCTTGGCTATGCAGTCAAAGAAGAAACTTCATTCCCTCCTTATGTAAGATCTCTTCAACTGACCCAGCTTTGCCAATGTCCTCTCATACCCCAGACTGGCCATCATGTTTTGAAGAACTGGCTCTTCAGCAGTAGAATAAACACAGTTCTCAGGCAGCTGCAGTGCTTGTCGAACCGTAGCCAATGTCACGACATGCTCATCCTCCCCTGATGAAAAAATAATACTTGGGGACCCTTGAGCACCACCATCATCATATACTCTGCTTCTCCAGAACTCCAGTACTTGAGTACCAGAGAATGCATCAGGTTCGGTCAGAGCGTACCCAATATCAGAATTAGCAAGAAAGTCCTGAATGAAGTGAAGTTCTGATGGGACTTCTGACTTGCTAAGAATAGCGGAGAAGTTATGAGGAACAAACTTAGCTCCATCAAAAATTATGTCTTTTGGTGTCATCTCTGTAAGAAATTAAGTGAATAAGAGAATGTTTGCAAAGTGTTTGTAAAAAGTCCTGAGAGAAAAACACCTTCAGAAAATAAAAGAGAGAGAGAGAGAGAGAGAGAGAAAGTAAAAGAGATTTAGAATAGAAAAGTAGGTAAAAGATTAGAAAATCTTTTATCTCTCATATATATACTCTCTCCACTCAACAGTCGTATTTTTGAAGCATGGGATACAATTTACACCTGGCACCATGTGAACAGTCAGTAAACGGTAAGAATGAGAGTTAATGGGCACGTAAAATAAGCAATAATAACTGTGCACATGCAGTTTTTTAGGACATACACGTTAACCACTAACCAACAATGATTATGACTTTTTTATCTCACATTAACCAATATTCTGTAAAAATATTATCGTTCAAGTAATGACCAAAAATAAACCAAGTAAATAAATACTGCCACATCAAAATCAAAACTTGATTATTATCATGATTTAAAAGTCATCAGAATATGGCTCCTTAACTCAAAAAGTGAATGTGTATTCCTGTAATTCTTCACACAAATACTGATATGTTTTCATCAGAACTTCCATCAGAACTTGTCCTCAGAATTTATGCAATCTGACACATAGACTGTTCATCTAAAACAAAATTGATCACCACAGTAATTTTCATCATTCATATGGAGTGTAAGTGTGTGCATTAAGCTAAATATCAGACCAAGAGTAAAGTCTGATTCACTTCAGTACATCTTAGAAATAAGGCATAACTAAGAATTTTGCTCAAAATTTGTCATTATTCTGAAGTCTACTTTAGAATGAGATCATGCATGAGTCCACCTCAACTATTTTGTGCTCATTTTATGCATCTTTTGAAATTCTATTTTACAGTGGCTTCTCAGTGTAAGTGAGTCATGACTGCTTATCAGAATTTATGATGTTATCAGAGTATTTCTCCAGTAATAATAGAGTGTGAAAAGTCACCAAGAAATTTTTTTTTTGCTTTTCTAATGCATATTACTTAATACCAGCAATGCACTTGGGTCTTCCCTTCCATATTTTTACTCTAGATCTCAAAGGAGTACCCGATTTTTATTTCTTTTCTTTTTCTTTTGATAAGTGAGGCTTATCAGCACTTAGTTCATCCACCAGATTTACTAACATCAGAACTTAACAGATAAGAAGCACTATTCTAGTTTTTGACTTAGTAATAAGATACACAAAGTAAACTTAACTAAGCGCAATATCAGAATTTGCTTTTGTTAAAAGATTTCCACATAAACAATTACTTCAAACATGGGATCTTTAGTATATTAAAGATTACTAGTTTAGCATCTAGCACGGTTATCCTCATTGGATTGAATAGTCACGGAAATATTCATATCACTATCAGAGTTTAGAAATTCACATTAGACAGCAATCAGCACTTAGAAGATTTCTAATTAAGCACAGAATACACAAAGATATAATATCTGTAAACACTGATCATAAAGTCTGATGTATCAGAATATAAACTAAGCAGATTTAGAGAAAGAACCTGAAACCATTCCAAGTTCATTTATCAATCTTGTAAAAGTAGCTTCACACAGTGGTTTTGTGAAGATATCTGCTAGTTGTTGATCTGTGGGAACAAAATACAATTTCACTGTACCTTCATCCATATGTTCCCTTATGAAGTGGTACCTTATGCTGATGTGCTTTGTCATTGAGTGTTAAACTGGATTACCTGTCATAGCGATAGCACTTTGATTATCACAGTAAATAGAGATTTTTGAAAATTCTAACCCATAATCCAGTAACTGATTCTTCATCCAAAGAATCTGTACACAACAGCTTCCTACAGCAATGTATTCTGCTTCTGCAGTTGATGTGGAAATTGACTTCTGTTTCTTGCTAAACTAAGAAACCAATCTGCCTCCAAGAAATTGGCAGCTTCCACTTGTGTTTTTCCTGTCAATTTTTCATCCTGCAAAATCTGTATCTGAGTAACCTATTAGCTTAAACTCTGATTCTCTAGAATACCACAATCCCATATCAGCTGTACCCTTAAGGTACTTGAAAAATTCTTTTCACGGTTGTTAAGTGAGGTTCTCTTGGATCTGCTTGAAATCTTGCACAAAGACAGGTAGCATACATGATATCAGGTCTACTTGTAGTTAGATAGAGCAGAGAGCCAATCATACCTCTGTAATCAGTAATATCTACTGATTTACCAGTATCATTATCCAACTTAGTTGCAGTGGCCATAAGAGTGGATGCACTTGAACAATCCTGCATTCCAAATTTCTTCAACAAATTTCTGGTGTACTTAGATTGACAAATAAAAGTTTCTTCTTCATTCTGCTTGACTTGAAGGCCCAGAAAATAGTTAAGTTCTCCCATCATACTCATTTAATATCTTGACTGCATCATCTTGGCAAACTTCTTACAAAGTCTGTCATTTGTAGAACCAAAAATGATATCATCAACATATATTTGCACCAAAAGTAAGCCTTTTCCATGTTTGAGGTAGAACAATGTTTTGTCAATAGTCCCTCTGTTAAATCCATTTTCCAGAAGAAACTGAGCTAATGTCTCATACCATGCTCTTGGAGCTTGCTTAAGGCCATAAAGTGCTTTATCAAGCCTGTAGACATGATTGGGAAATTTGGGATCTACAAAGCCTGGAGGTTGTTCAATATATACCTATTCTTCCAATTCTCCATTGAGAAAAGCACTTTTCACATCCATTTCAAAGACTTTAAACTTCTTGTGAGCAACATAAGCCAAAAATATCCTTATGGCTTCCAATCTAGCAACAAGTGCAAATGTTTCATCATAATCAATTCCCTCATGTTGAAAGTATCCTTTTGCAACCAGCCTTGCTTTGTTTGTCAATTTTGTTTCTGAACACCCATTTTGTACCAACAACTGATCTGTTCCTTGGTCTTGGCACTATGGTCCAGACTTTATTTCTTTCAAATTCATTTAACTCTTCTTGCATTGCTTGCACCCAATCAGCATCTTGAAGAGCTTCTTTCACTTTCTTTGGTTGAGTCTGAGAAAGAAAAAAATGATAGAGATATTCATTTGATGTAGTTGTTCTAGTTCTGACACCTGCATCAGGATTTCCAATAATTAAGTGAGGTGTATGTGCTTTAGTCCACTTCCTTGAAGATGGAAGGTTTTCTCTAGAACTGGATGCTCCCCTATGATCCATGCTATCTCCATCAACATTTTCTGATGCTCCCCCTGAAATTATGCTCTCTGAGTTGGATCCTTCTTTATTTGAGTTTCCAGAAATATCAGAATATCAGTTTTCAGAATTATAAGAACTTGGCCCATCAGAACTTGACGAGCCTGTTGTAGGTTCTGATGCTTCTTGAGATGTGGTTGGATCTTCAGTATGCTCCCCCTGCATAGTTACATTTTCCTTAGGCGTAGTCACCATAGTTTCAATAACATCAGAGTTTAATCCATCAGAGTTTGCAGTATCAGGATTTAGATTGTCAGGATTTACAGAATCAGAATTTAAAACTTCATTTTCGAATCTCAGCTGATCATGATCATTTAAATCTTCAAGTCCGGTAATCTTCTTATCATCAAAAGAGACATTGATAGATTCCATGACAACCCTTGTTCTTAAATTATAGACTCTGAAGGCTTTTGTAGAAAGTGGATATCCAACAAAAATTCCTTCATCAGCTTTTAGATCAAATTTGGATAGCTGTTCGGGATGAGTCTTAAGAACAAAACACTTGCATCCAAATACATGAAAATACTTCAGATTTGGCTTCTTTTTCTTTACCATCTTATATGGTGTTTTTCCATGCTTGTTGATAAGTGTTGCATTCTGAGTAAAACAAGCAGTCTGCACAGCTTCAGCCCAAAATTAGGTTGGCAACTTTGTTTCACCAAGCATAGTTCGTGCAGCTTCAATAAGAGTTCTATTCTTTCTTTCAACAACTCCATTTTGCTGAGGAGTTCCAGGAGCAGAAAATTCCTGCTTGATTCCTTGGTCTTTGCAGAACTCTTCCATGATCAAATTCTTGAGCTCAGTGCCATTATCACTTCTTATGATCTTCACAGAATCTTTGACCAATTTATCCAGTTGCTTGACATGATCAATCAAGATAGATGCGGTTTCACTTTTTATGTGCAAGAAATACAGCCATGTGTATCTGGTGAACTCATCCATTTTGACCATAGCATATTTCTTCTTTGTAATAGACATGACATTAACTGGACCAAATATATCAACATGTAGTAGGTGATAAGGCTCAAGAATTGATGATTCAGTCTTGCTCTTGAATGAAGATTTTCTTTGTTTTGCCTTCTGACATGAATCACAAAGGCCATCAGGAGCATATACTGATTTTGGCAGCCCTCTCACAAGACCTTTCTTGACTAGTTCTTTTATATTGTTAAAATTTAAATGAGAGAGTTTCTTGTGCCAATCCCAGCTTTCTTCAATTGATGCTTTACTTAACAAACAGATTGCAGAACCATCAGTACTTGTTGAAAGCTAGGCTTCATAAATGTTACCATGCTTGTATCCTTTCAGAACAACTTTTCCTGTAGATTTGCTTACAACTTCACAGTGTTCTTCAAAGAAATCCACATGATAACCTCTGTCACAGATTTGACTAACACTCAGCAGATTGTGTTTAAGTCCTGAGACTAGAGCTACTTTTTGAATGATGACATTCCCAAGATTGATATTGCCATATCCAAGAGTTTTTCCAATATTGCCATCTCCATAAGAAACACCTGGGCCAGCTTTCTCCACAAAGTCTGATAGCAGGGCTTTATTTCCAGTCATATGTCCTGAACATCCACTGTCCAGAACTAGGATATTCTTCATGTTGCCCTGCAATCACAAAGACCACTAATGATTAGTTTTAATGACCCAGACTTGCTTGGATCCTTTGGCCTTTTAAGTTTGTTAACTTTTACAGCGGATTTAGCATCAGAGTTTATATTAACAGTTTTCTTATCAGAATTTGCAATATCAGACTTTGCATCAGAACTTGTACTAGAAGGAATAATGTTAACTTTCTTTACAGAAGGTTTTATTTGATAATAATCATAGTACAAACTATGATATTCCTTATAAGTATAAATGGAATGCCATAAACTACCACAATGAAAACAAGGATTTTGTGGCTTATATCTAACAGACTGACTCTTAACTCCTGATTTTGAAGGTAAGGAGTTTATATTCTTATTCTTCCTGCAAAAAGAAGCCAGATGGTTAGAATTTCCACAGTTATGACATGTTTTTCTAGGAGCATTAGGAACAGGCTTATAATTGTTACTTTTGTTCACACCTTCCTTTTCATTCCTATTTTTCCTAGGTGGTTTTACCTTGTTTACATTCTTAACATCTTTCAGCTTATGCTTAAGTTACTTCTTAGTCATTAAGCCTATGTTAACTTTAGTTGGCTTATCCTTTTTAGGTTTGTCAGAAGTTACTTTCTCCTTAACTTCTGATTTCTCAATTTCAGACTTTGCAGTTACAAACTTAACAGGATTTACCTTTGGTTTTTGTTTAACAACTATAGGCTCAGTTTATACAGTTCCCTTACTGTTCTTATCATCTCCATAACCTAAGCCCTCTTTCCAGTTTCCACTACTAAGAATATCCTAAGTTGCTTTACCAGAGTTAGTCCAAGTCCTGATAATCTCTCTTTCCTTTTCTAACTCAATTTTTAGAGATTCATTCATTTTTAACACTTCATCCCTAACATAAAAGGCATCATCTCTATCTTTCTGAGTTTGATGGAACATGACTAACTCTTTTTCTAAATAATCATTCCTCTTTTTATAAGCAAGATTTTCAGAAGTTAATCTTTCACATGTTAAAGTTTGATCTTTATAACTAATGAACATGGTTTTAAGATATCTTCTCAACTCAGTAATATCATCAGTATGAAAGGCATAAGTAGTTTGAGGTACCTTTAAATCAGCATTATCAGAACTGCTATCAGCATTTGCCATTAAGGCATAGTTTTCCTCATCCTCAGAATCTAAAGCATCTGACCATCTTTTCTTCTTTGTGACAAGAGCCTTGCCTTTGTCATGTTTCCCTTTTCTGCAATCTGGAGATATGTGGCCTTTATCACCACAGTTGTAGCATTTAACATCTGAGTAATCTCCTCTGTCAGACTTTCCTCCTTTGCCTTCAGATTTTCTGAAACCTTTCTTTTCAGAACTTGCACCTTTCCTGGAAAACTTCTTTCCTCTTCTGAATTTCCTGTATGCAATCTTTGTGATTCCTTTCACTATAAGAGCACACAGCTTCATCATCTTTTCATCAGGGTCTGTCTCAGATATACTTTCAGTTTCTGAGTCATCATCACTATCAGAACTTGATGACTCAGTATCAGACTTTGTGATGAGAGCCTTGCCCTTGCCTTTCTTTGAGGTAGCTTCTTTGGGAATTTCCTCCTCAGCCACAAAAGAAACTATCCTTGACTTTCTTCCATTCCTCTTGCTTCTTTGTTCCATCTCAAGTTCATGAGTCTTGAGCATCCCATAAATTTCATCAAGAATTGTTTCGTCAAGATTATAGTTGTCTCTTATTATTGTGGCCTTCAAATCCCATCTTTCAGGAAGTGCTAACAGGAATTTAAGATTTGAATCTTCAATATCATACTCTTTGTCAACTAGTGACAAATCATTCAAGAGTTTGACAAATCTGTCATATAAATCAGTTAATGACTCATCAGGCTTTGAGTCAAAGTGCTCATATTCTTGAGTGAATATCGTCTTCCTATTCTTCTTGATTGAATCAGTTCCCTGACACCTTGTTTCCAAAGCATCCCATATCACTTTTGCAGTCTTGCATTGAATTACCTTATTTGACATGACATTATCAATGGCACTATGCAGCAAGTGTCTTACCTTTGCATCCTTTGCAATCGATGAGATATCTTCAGCAGTGTAATCACTTTTCTCCTTTGGTACAGACTTTGCTGGCTGACCCGCAACTTCCACAGAGAGTTTGGTTGGCATATGTGGTCCTTCATAAATCCTGTAGAGATATTCTGGATCTGTAGCTTCCAGAAACATAGCCATCTTCACTTTTCATATGGAATACTCAGAAGGTTTCAACATGGGAACTCTTATAGTCTCATATCGACTATGGGTTATGGTTTTTGGAGGTTCTTCAGTTTTGGTGGGCTTGGTTGGAGTTTCTTCTTCAGACATGATTGTTTTTGGATCTTAAACAGTTTGTGTTTAATAGATTGCTCTGATACCACTTGTTAGGTCACACACACTGTAGAGGGGGGTTGAATACATTGTTTAGCACAATCAAATCATTTATAAGAACTCAAGTAACAGAAAATAGATTTTATTCAACATAATAAATTAAGTTACAATATGGAACTGTCCTCTCTCAGTGATGAACAAATTATCACGAGAGCTGTTAGAGTTACAAAGAATAATAACTTCGATAATCGTAACACTTATAGTGTAAACTCTATGCCTGTGTTTATATACTTCACAGTTACAAGATAAATTCTAATTGATATGGAATATAATTTTGCTTCCTAAAATATATCAACCAGATATCTTTTCTTCCAAGTATTCTATTCTTCATAGAATTCCTTCTTCATGCATATTTATTTTTGTCTTAGTCTCGATCTTCTTTCCTTTCAATCAGCCGCCTGCCTTATCTGAAAACCATCTTAAGTCCTGATATTATCTCCTGATAAATATCTTTTGATCACTTAAGTTCTGATAACTTAAGTTCTGATATCTTAAGTTTTGTCTTCAGTATAAGTGCTGATTTCCAGTTAAGTATTGATTTGTCCTGTTAGGTAAGATCTGAAAACTAAACACAAATCATATTACACATGACATTATCAAATATATCTAACATTAAAACCATATTCATTAGCTATAGAGATCAGACCTTAACATGTGATAGGTTAACTTCTGAAAATATGGCTTTTAAGAAAAGGAATGACTATTTAGAAAAAGAGTTAGTCATGTTCCATCAAACTCAGAAAGAAAGAGATGATGCTTTTTATGTTAGAGATGAAGTGTTAAAATTGAATCAATCTCTAAAAACTGAGTTAGAAAAGGAAAGAGAAATTATCAGGACTTGGACTAACTCTGGCAGAACAACTCAGAATTTGCTAAGTAGTGGAAACTGGAAAGAGGGCTTAGGTTATGGAGATGATAAAAGTGAAATAGGAACGGAACAAATTAAGCCAATTATTGTTAAACAGACTACTAAGCCAAAGGTAAATCCTGTTAAGTTTGTAGCTAAAACTGTAAAGTCTGATTCTGAAAAGATGAAATATAATGATACAGAAGTTAAGGCAGAGTCAACTTCTGAAAAATTGAAACATAATAAACTAGCTGAAGTTAACATAGGCTTAATGATAAAGAAGTAGCTTAAGCATAAGCTGAAAGAGATTAAGAATGTAAACAAGGTAAAACCACCTAGGAAAAATAGGAATGGAAAGGAAGATGTAAATAAAAGCAATAATTATAAGACTGTTCCTAATGCTCCTAGAAAGAAATGCTATAACTGTGGAAACTCTAACCATCTTGCTTCTTTTTGCAGGAAGAATAAGGATATAAACTCTTTACCTCCTAAATCAGGAGTTAAGAGTCAGACTGTTAGGTTTAAGCCACAAAATCCTTGTTTTCATTGTGGTAGTTTATGGCATTCCATTTATAATTGTAAGGAATATCATAGTTTGTACTATGATTATTATCAAATAAAACCTTCTTTAAAGAAAGTTAGCATTATTTCTTCTAGTGTAAGTTATGATGCAAAGTCTGATACTGTAAATTCTGATAAACAAAATGTTAGCATAAACTCTGAAGTTAAATCCGATGCAAATGCTAACAAACTTAATAAGGCCAAAGGATTCAAGCAAGTCTGGGTCCTTAAAACTAATCATTAGTGGTTATTGTGATTGCAGGGCAACAGGAAAAACATCCTAGTTCTTGATAGTGGATGTTCAGGACATATGACTGGAAATAAAGCCATGCTATCAAACTTTGTGGAGAAAGCTGGCCCAGGAGTTTCTTATGGAGATGGCAACATGGGAAAAACTTTGGGATATGGCAATACCAATCTTGGGAATGTCATCATTGAAAAAGTAGCTCTTGTCTCAGGACTTAAACACAATCTGCTGAGTGTTTGTCAAATATGTGACAGAGGTTATCATGTGGATTTCTTTGAAGAACACTGTGAAGTTGTAAGCAAATCTACAGGCAAAGTCGTTCTGAAGGGATACAGGCATGGTACCATTTATGAAGCCAAGCTTTCAACAAATTCTGATGGTTCTGCAATCTGTCTGTTAAGCAGAGCATCAATTGAAGAAAGCTTGGATTGGCACAAGAAACTCTCTCATTTAAATTTTAACAATATAAATGAACTAGTCAAGAAAGATCTTGTGAGAGGACTGCCAAAATCAGTATTTGCTCCTGATGGCCTTTGTGATTCATGTCAAAAGACAAAACAAAGAAAATCTTCATTCAAGAGCAAGACTGAATCCTCAATTCTTGAGCCTTATCACCTACTACATATTGATCTATTTGGGCCAGTGAATGTCATGTATATTGTAAAGAAGAAATATGTTATGGTCATAGTAGATGAGTTTACCAGATACACATGGGTGTATTTCTTGCACACAAAAAGTGAAACTGCATCTATCTTGATTGATCATGTCAAACAACTGGATAAATTGGTCAAAAACTCTGTGAAAATCATAAGAAGTGATAATGACACTGAGTTCAAGAATTTGATCATGGAAAAATTCTGCAAAGACCATGGAATAAAGCAGGAGTTCTCTGCTCCTAGAACTCCACAGCAAAATGGAGTTGTTGAAAGAAAGAATAGAACTCTTATTGAAGCTGCACAAACTATGCTTGATGAAGCAAAGTTACCAACCTACTTTTGGGCTGAAGCTGTGCAGACTGTTTGTTTCACTCAGAATGCAACACTTATCAACAAGCATGGAAAGACACCATATGAGATGGTGAAGAAAAAGAAGCCAAATCTGAAGTATTATCATGTATTTGGATGCAAGTGTTTTGTTCTTAAGACTCATCCTGAACAGCTATCCAAATTTGATCTAAAAGTTGATGAAGGAATTTATGCTGTATATCCACTTTCCACAAAAGCCTTCAGAGTCTAAAATTTAAGAACAAGGGTTCTCATGGAATCTATCATTGTCTCTTTTGATGATAAGAAGATTACTGAACTTGAAGATTTCAATGATCATGATTAGCTGAGATTTGAGAATGAAGTTTTAAATTCTGATTCTGTAAATTCTGAAAATCTAAATCCTGATACTGCAAACTCTGATGGGTTAAACTCTGATGTTATTGAAACTGTGGTGACTACGCCAAAGGAAAATGCACCTGTGCAGGGGGGCATATTGAAGATCTGACCACATCTCAAGAAGCATCAGAACCTAGCACAGGCACTTCAAGATCTGATTCATCAAGTTCTGATGGGCTAAGTTCTGATAATTCTGGAAACTCAAATTCTGAAGGATCCAACTCAGAGAGTATAATTTCAGAGGGAGTATCAGAAAATGTTGATGGAGACAGCATGGATCGTGGGGGAGCATCCAGTTCTAGAGATCACCTTCCATCTGCAAGAAAGTGGACTAAACAACATACACCTGACTTGATTATTGGAAATCCTGAAGCAGATGTTAGAACTAGAATAACAACATTAAATGAATGTCTCTATCATTCTTTTTTTTCTCAGACTGAACCAAAGAAAGTGGAAGAAGCTCTTCAAGATGCTGATTGGGTGTAAGCAATGCAGGAAGAGTTAAATGAATTTGAAAGAAATAAAGTCTGGACCCTAGTGCCAAGACCAAAGAATAGATCTGTTGTTGGTACAAAGTAGGTGTTCAGAAATAAAACTGATAGTGATGGCATAATTACAAGAAATAAAGCAAGGCTGGTTGCAAAAGGATATTCTCAACAGGAGGGAATTCATTATGATGAAATATTTGCACCAGTTGCTAGATTAGAAGCCATAAGGATATTTTTGGCTTATACTGCTCATAAAAAGTTTAAAGTCTTTCAAATGGATGTAAAAAGTGCTTTTCTTAATGGAGAATTGGAAGAAGAAGTATATGTTGAACAACCTCCAGGTTTTGTAGATTCAAAATTTCCTAATCATGTCTACAGACTTGATAAAGCACTTTATGGCCTTAAGCAAGCTCCAAGAGCATGGTATGAGACATTAGCTCAGTTTCTTCTGGAAAATGGATTTAACAGAGGGACTATTGACAAAACTTTATTCTATCTCAACCATGGAAAGGACTTACTTTTGGTGCAGATATATGTTGATGATATCATTTTTGGTTCTACAAATGACAGACTTTGTAAAAGGTTTGCCAAGCTAATGCAGTCAAGGTATCAAATGAGTATGATGGGAGAACTTAGCTATTTTCTGGGCCTTCAAGTCAGCAGAATGAAGAAAGAATTTTTATTTGTCAATCTAAGTACACCAGAAATTTGTTGAAGAAATTTGGAATACAAGATTGTTCAAGTGCATCCACTCCTATGGCCACTGCAACAAAATTGGATAAGGATACTGGTACATCAGTAGATATTACTGATTACAGAGGTATGATTGGCTCACTACTCTATCTAACTGCAAGTAGACCTGATATTATGTATGCTACCTGTCTTTGTGCAAGATTTCAAGCAGATCCAAGAGAACCTCACTTAACAGCTGTGAAAAGAATTTTCAAGTACCTTAAGGGTACAGCTGATCTAGGATTGTGATATCCTAGGGAATCAGACTTTAAGCTAATAGGTTACTCCGATGCAGATTTTGCAGGGTGCAAAATTGATAGGAAAAGCACAAGTGGAAGCTGCCAATTTCTTGGAGGCAGATTAGTTTCTTGGTTTATCAAGAAACAAAAGTCAATTTCCACATCAACTGCAGAGGCAGAGTACATTGCTGCAGGAAGCTGTTGTGCATAAATTCTTTGGATGAAGAATCAGTTACTGGATTATGGGTTAGAATTTTCTAAAATCCCTATTTATTGTGATAATCAAAGTGCTATTGCTATGACAGGTAATCCAGTTCAGCACTCAATGACAAAACACATCAGCATTAGGTACCACTTCATAAGGGAATATGTGATGGAAGGGATAGTGGAATTGCATTTTGTTCCAAAAGATCAACAACTAGCAGATATCTTCACAAAACCACTGTGTGAAGCTACTTTTACAAGATTGGTAAATGAACTTGAAATGGTTTCAGGTTCTTTCTCTAAATCTGTTTAGTTTATGTTCTGATACATCAGACTTTATGATCATTATTTACATATATTACTATCTTTATGTCATATGTGCTTAAATTGAAATTTAACTAAGTGTCGATTATTGTTTGATGTGAATTTCTAAACTCTGATAGTGATATGAATGTTTCTGTGACTATTCAATCCAATGAGGATAATTGTGCTAGATGCTGACCTAGTAGTCTTTAATATACTAAAAATCCCATGTTTGAAGTAATTATTTATGTGGAAATCTTTTAACACAAGCAATTTCTGATATTGAGCTTGGTTAGGTTTCCTTTGTGTATCTTATTACTAAGTCAAAAACTAGAATAGTGCTTCTTATCTGTTAAGTTCTGATGTTGGTAAATCTTATGGATGTACTAAGTGCTGATAAGCGTCACTTATCAAAAGAAATAGTAAAAAAAAGACATAAATATCAGGTACTCCTTTGAGATCTAGAGAAAAATATATGTGGAAGGGAAGACCCAAGTGCATTGTTGGTATTAAGTAATATGCATTAGAAAAGCAAAATAAAATAAAATTTTCTTGATGACTTTTCACATTCTCTGATTACTGGAGAAATATTCTGATAATAGTATAAATTATGATAAGTAGTTGTGACTCACTTACACTGAGAAGCTCCTGTGAAAAAGAATATCAAAAGATGCATAAAATGAGCACAAAACAGTTGAGGTGGACTCATGCATGAACTCATTCTATAGTAGACTTCAGACTAATGACAGATTTTGAGCAAAGTTCTTAGTTATGACTTATTTCTAAGATGTACTGAAGTGAATCAGACTTTACTCTTTGTCTGATATTTAGCTTAAAGCACACACTTACACTCCATATGAATAATGAAAATTACTGTGGTGATCAATATTGTTTTAGATGAACAGTTTAAGTGTTAGTTGCATAAATTCTGAGGACAAGTTCTGATGGAAGTTCTGATGATTAAGTTCTGAGCAAACCATATCAGTATTTGTGTGAAGAATTACAGAAATAAACATTCACTTTCTGAGTATAGAAGCCATATTCTTATGACTTTTAAATTCTGATAATAATCAAGTTCTGATGCTTACGTGGCAGTATTTATTTACTTGATTTATTTTTGGTCAATACTTGAACGGTTCTATTTTATTAGAATATTGGTTTAAGTGAGATAAAGACAGTCATAATTACTTGTTTAGTGGGAACAATTTTTTTATTGAAAAACTGTATGTGTATAGTAATCATTACTTATTTCCCATGCCCATTAACTATTGTCTTAACTACTGCATGGCTGACAGGTGTAAAGACTGTTCAAATTTGTCTTAACTGCTGTCAAGTGGCGTGTATAAGTAAAAGAGAGAAAAGATTTTAAATCTTTTATCTACTTTTGTATTCAATACTCTCTCTCTTTTCTCTTATTCTCTCTATATTCACTGACGGTTTTTTTTACACAAGCATTTTACCAAACACCTTTCAGGCATTCGTATTTCTCACTTCTTTTTCAATGGCAACCAAGGATATAATCTTTAATGAAGCAAAGTTCGTCCCCAACAACTACACTGTTATTCTAACCAAGAGTGAAGCTCCGTCGGAACTTCATTTTATTCAGGACTTCTTGGCTCACAGTGAAATAGGGTTCGCTTTAACACAGCCATCCACTTAATCTGGCACTCAAGTTCTGACGTTCTGGCGAATGGGACTTTATGATGATGGTGGTAAGGATGGGACTCCAAGCATCGTTTTTACAGCAAAGGAGGTGGAGTACGTTGTTACTCCGGCAACAGTCAGGAAAGCTCTATATCTACCTAAGAACTGTAAGTTCAGTTCTGTTGTTGAGGAGCCATTGTTACAGCAAATGATGGCTAATTTAGGGTATGAGGAGAGTATGGCCAAGTTGGGCCAACTTAAACGCCCACATATTCGAAGAGAATGGAGCTTTTTCTTCGATTGCATCACCAAGGCGTTCGCAAACAAATGCTCAAATTTTGACGCCATTCCGATTCTGACTCAACAAATTGGGTATGCTCTCCTAAACCAGTCTCACTTTGATTATGCCAAGACTGTGTTATGTTTTATAGGAGATAGAACGAAAGAGGACAGGAATGTAGTTTACTTTGCTAGGTTCTATCAGTTAATTTACAGTTACTGTACATCAGATGAACCACAACTAGCAAGTGAACACATGGAACCTTTTAGGTTAGAAAAAAGTGCTTTTACTGATCTTTTAACTGCTGATAACAAAAAGAAATTTCTGAGGCCTCTTAGAATTCCTTTAGCAGTAAAGCAAGCCCTTGTAAATGTTGATGCTGCTACTTATTCTGTATTATATCCTGATGTTCCGAAACAACAATAACAACCACAACCACAACAGCCATCAGAACCTACTACTGCCACTCAACCAACACACACATCAGAACATGCCAACCAGCCATCAGCACATAATTAGATGAAGCCTTCTTCATCTAAAGCAAAGAGGACTAAGACAGTACCTCAGGCACAGCAGAAAAGAAGGAAAATGATTTTAAGAGATGAGTCTGATAATGAGGCACAGGTTCAACCATCAGAACCTGTTGCTGAAGTAGCTGAGAAGGTCTCTTCTCAGAAAGCTCAAGAAACTGGGAGTTCTAGGCCCCTAAAAAGGCTTAGAAAGCTAAACTCTGATGATCAAGCTATATCCACCAGCTAAGAGACTTAAAAAAACAAAGAGCAAAGAAGGCTGTAGAAGTATCAACCTCTGAAGAAGGAATGGAAGCAGCAGCTGTGGAAGGGGATCAGGAATCTCTGATCCCACAAGAATCTACTGTAGTTGAATCTCTTCCAAGTGCTGAGCCAGAACTTCATGAAGCTCACAAATCTCCAATCCAAGAGCAAGAGACTACTCCATTGCCTACATCTCCTGTGTCTCCAATAAACTCTCCACTACATGCTGGAAACCCAGGCACAAGTGCTGAAATTGATATCAACAACTTGGATGTGCCTTTGGTCTTGTATCTGGAAGCTCCATCTACTTCACATCTTTCTCAGCACACTCCACCAACAACTCCAATGATAGATGATGATGTCCATGAAGATGAATCTTCTATTGCTTCACATACAATCATTCTATCAAAAGATGCTGATACTGAAGATTCTGCAAGTTCTGTTGAAGAAAATACTGGTGAAGCTGCTACAAATATAAATGCTGATGCAGCTGGACCTTCTGGACATGCACCTCCACTAACAGTTGGTAAAGCTGAATTGATTAAGAAGTTTGTGAGAAAGGATGCACCAGTTACTTGGAGTGAAACTCAGAGAGGAAGAGAGTGGATCAAGGAGTGGAACAAAGTTGATTTTGTTCCTTCTGCAGATGTTCTTGTTGTGCACCTGGCTAAAGCTGATGAGATGCTGATGAATGATGACTTCAAAGCACAGCTCAGAGTTACTGCATTGAGTACCAGGAACCTTCAAGGTCAACACTCAATAACTCAAGCCAAGGTGGACAAACTTCAAGATACAGTGACTAAGCAAACTATGAATGTCACATTGGACAAGAAAATGTTTTTTAAGCCAGCCTTTGACCGCATTGAGTATATAGAAAAGACTCAAGAAAAGCAGCAAGCTCAACTTTCTGATATTTTAAAGAATCAAGCTGCTCAACAAAATCAACTCAATGAAATCCAAAACTCTATGGACTTGCTTGTCTCCCTGCTTCTACCAGATGATGCCAAAAAGGGGGAGAAAGTAATTAAGTCCAAATGCACAACTGATCAACCACTGAAGGGTAAGTACGATGATAATGAAGATTAGGGAAACTCTGAAAGGAGTAGAGGTCTAAGTCAAGGAAGGGGTTCTTTATCAAGGAAAGCCAGAACTATAAGTCAAAGAACAAGTTCTGATACTGGTAAAAGGATAACTTCTGATGAACAAACTCTGAAACTTGATGAAGAGATCTCCAAAAGGCTGTTCCTAAAGGACAATCCAGGTATGGATATTGAAAGCCTGAAGGAAGAAGAGATTAGACTGAAAGCTGAAAATGACAAATCAAAGTCAAAGTCTAAAGCTCAAATCATAGCAAAGAAACCACCTAAGCCTAAGGGCATTGTGATCAAAGAGAGGACAGATACTGAGGCATCCAAGGCCAAGTCCAAATCACAGGTGGAAGTTAATTCTAGTTTTAAGGGTAAGGAAAAAGTTGATGAATCTATAAAGATATATCTGCCAACCATGGATCTGGAAGTAAATGTTGATGAAGATACAAGTTTGATTTTGAAGAAGAAAAGGAATATTCAAGCAACCTATGACAGAGCTCAAGTTGTCTTGACATCAGAAGAAAAGGAAACCTCTGGCATTGATCATGTTAAACCTTCAACAGTTCTACTACCTGGGTTTACTAAAGCTCAACAATCTGCTCAACCTATGAAGACTTCAACAAATGTTTTTCAGGATAGATTGATCCAAAGGAAGGAAGCTAGAGATAAAAAAGGACTGGTTAATCCTGATGAGAAAATAATAAACAACTCTACCTCAGATCCTACATCTCTTACTGAACCAAGAGTAGGGACAACTCTAGAAAGACTAAATCAATTAGAGTCTGTACAGATGATCTACAACTCCAAGCTGAAAGAAGACATAATGCTTTATTTTATGACAGATGGGAGAGTATTCCAAATAAGAAAGGATGCAATTCGGTTGAAGTATTATGAAGAACTGCAACATGTTTTATTTCTACTTCAAGTGAAGAACAAGTCAACTAATGGTGCTGCCAGATACTTAATATCTAATATTCAGAGGCAGAAGAAACTTTACTCTGTAAAGTCTGACAGACCATACTATCCAAAGTACAGAGCTCACAATGGTTATTTAGTTGAGATGAAGCCCAATACCGCCAAGATCACTACTTTTCTGGGTATTAAGGGTGTTGAATTTAATCTGGAGTCTGACAAAGCTTATCTGATCAGACTGGATCAGGAAATAAGGAAAGCAAAGATTAATGATCTCAGGGCTGCTATCTTTCAGACATGAGAAGATATAGCTAAACTTAAAGATGCTAAAAGGAGGATGATAAATGAACTTGAATATGCTGAGAGAACTCTTCTGAAGAACTATCTCAGAACAACTCCTGACATTCAAGAGATGAAACACTGAAGCCAAGTCGAGGACTACAACTGTTAAATTTTGAAGGATAGACAGGCTAAAGCTGATATCAGACTTTAAGGATGGTAAAAGCTACAAGGACTGTGAGTTATATTTATCTAGTCAAATTCTCATATGCATTTGTACTTAATGTTTTTGACATCATCAAATATCTATTGAACTTGTATATTATGCTAATTTACAAGTTAGGGGAGATTGTTGGATATATTTGTGATGTCATGTCTAATAATGCTTTATGTTTAGTTTTTCAGATCTTAACTAACAGGACAAATCAGGACTTAACTGGAAATCACTACTTATACTGAAGTCAGAACTTAAGATATCAGAACTTAAGATATCAGAAGATATTCATCAGAAGATAATATCAGGACTTAAGAAGACTTTCAGATAAGGAAGGCGGCTGATTGAAGGGAAAGAAGATCAAGACTAAAACAAGAAGAGATATGCACGGAGAAGAATTCTATGAAGAATAGAAGACTTGGAGGAAAAGATAACTAATTGATATATTTTAGGATACATAATTATATTCGATATCAATTAGAGATTATCTTGTAACTGTGTGGTATATAAACACAGACATAGGGTTTACACTATAAGTGTTATCATTATCGAGAATATTATTCATTGTAACCCTAGCAGATCTCGTGATATTTGTTCATCACTGAGAGAGAACAGTTCCATTACAATACTGTTTTATTAATAAGATTATTCTTTGTTACATACTTGTGTTATTAATTCAATTTGATTGTATTATACACTGTATTCAACCCCCTTCTACAGTGTGTGTGACCTACAAATTTAAACCCTTAAAACTTAGCCCGCTAGTATAACTTCGAAAAGAAGTATACTAGGCCCAAATACAATACATAATTATAATATAATATAATATAAACAACTTTACACAAAAGAACTTACACCAGTTCGCAAATCCTGGACCAACCACCTTCCAAAAGCTTCTTCTTTGCTTCCTTGAGTTACACGGCTAAACAACGTAAGTTAATCCTCACTGGAGGTTAAATTTAAAAACAGGCAAGTATGAGCGAAAGAAAGGCTCGGAAAGTTCATTATAGCATATATATGGTCATTTTGATATAAAATCGACATCTGCATTAGAGCAGAACATTTTTAAAATCATAATTGCCGAAACATAAAATTTATTGAAGAATCGGATAATTGTTTCTCCTTGTATTCAAAACTCTTTTTTTTATATTTTTGAGCGAAATGCTTCAGCAATACTTTGAATCTTAACGAGAATAAAACTCATAAAATAGTGTTTACGGAAATATCGTAAACAACAATAACAAGAAACAATGATTATGGATTGAATCATAAACTTTATTCAAAACTCAACTCTTGATATTAATATTCATTTTGATGTCATATCAAATTAGATATCATTACGAACTTTGATGCTCACAACCTACCCGCGCTAAAATATGGAAGTCAACATCAATCATCTGTATTGATACCACATTTGATATTTAACAACAACTTAAATGTCAACATCAATCAGCAACCGAATCAAAACTGTATTCCACCTTTATTCAAAACCAAAACAGTTGATAAAACATTCCTTATAAGATTATCAATAACAATATAATAATTTAGATTGGAATCCTCGAACGACGGTATGTTGCCGTCGGTGATCAGCCGCGGAGCAACACCGGTATGCCGAAGCATATCTAACTAAACAAAGGGGTACCCAAGGCACATATCGTCCTAAGGTATTATATCTTGTATAATACTTAAATCTCCGCTGGACCGCCGCCACGGCCTCTTACGCAACCATCCAATCTTAAAACATTTTATTGAAAGGGGTCATAATACTCGACACCCTTATAAACTTTTATTCGCCCATTTATTTGGGTAGAAAAACCAAAACAACGTCATCTTGGTCAAAATCCAAAACATTTATAAATCCATTCATTTGATAAATAAAATCACTTAGCTATTCTGAACATATAATAGCAGAAGAGTATTTGCATAAACAGAATCATTTATTTTAGCGATATATAAAACATTTATCTATTCAGAACTGAGAATAGGGAAAACAATACTTGCATAAGAAGATTTAAAATAAATATCACTTGAACAATAAGTGATGATAGGGATACTTGCCTTTGGTCCTTAGCAATCATACACACTCGCAATAACACAAATATCTCATGATGCTTTCTCAAGACGTCACCATTTCCTATTCTTAATTCTTTGATATGTCGCTAATGCGGTTACTGCGGTCTGATACGAAATCTTATCCAACTTCAGTCTTGATCCCCAACGCCTGGTTCTGTTCGTCTCGAATCATCCGTAACTACTAAACCACTATGCAAGTCTCCCTTTTTTTTCTTGGTCTCACGCCCTTAATGCCCGATCCTATCATAAGCAAAAAGATACTACTTTAGTATCCTTTTGAAACGACTATCTTATTTCTACCCTTTCGCGATATATATATATATATATATATATATATATATATATATATATATATATATATATATATACACATGGCACATTATATAGCACATAACAAGTAGCACACATTATAGTTTAAAACTTACTACCAACTCAGAATATTATTTAACACGAGAACGCGTAACTTATGATAATATTTCTACGGAAAATTCGGCATGACCTATTCGTAATATGGACAATACCCTGAATAATCACACCACAAATACAACCCACAAGTCATTTCAATATTCTTACCCAGACATATCCTATACGTGTTACAGCTAACAATCATAACATGCTTTCAAATCATTGAAATCAAATAAGTCAAATAGATTTAGATACAGGAGAATTTTAGAAAATTTTGGCATGAAGTATTCGTAATTAGGACTATCCACCTGTTTTTCAATTCCACAATTTAACCTTTTAACCATACAAAATAAAGCTTCCTCAACTTGCAGCAACATAAAAGTAAACAAGTAAGAAAAGTACCCGCCCAAACTTGCGGCACCTAAACAATTAAGGAAAATTACCCGCCCAGACTTGCGGCACCTAAATAATTAAGGAAAATTACCCGCCCAGACTTGCGGCACCTAAACAATTAAGTATACTTAATAATTTATAATATTTGAACTTACAGTTATATAATTTAGCATCACCAATTTAACTCGAGTAAACACTTAAATAAATCACCTTGCACATATATCACATAGACTAGTAACTATACACATATTCAAATAACACTCTAATAATTAGCAACGGAACTCAATCTCAAATAGGCGTATACTAACATGTATTTCCATTAAATATATCACTGCTATCACATATACAAATAACAAGTCAATTTACATGTGCACAAGTCAAGTATGTCATCAAGTATGCTAACTTAAATCTATAATTTAATAAACTAGAAAGCACATATCAAAACACTAACCAACACTTTTATACTATAGGTTCATATATTTAATCTATTAAACAATAACTAGCAATCACATATATTAGCACAAAATCATATGTCGAGTTATAACATACAAAATAGCTACCGAACCTAAAATTTAAGTTAACCAGCCTCGAAAGAATGACATTTTACAACACCTAGATGAACTTAAACAGAAAAGTTTAAAACATAAAAGTTGTAGGATATTTAGCGACCTTTCCAAAATGGTAAGGCTCGCTAAAAATGACCAAGTAAAGAATTCAGAAACTTTAAAATAAACAGTTGCACAAGCAGATTCAGCCATGTTTTCGCAAGTAACTTAGTATTTGAGACTCTTAAATCATAGAATTGGTTAATGAACTACCAGTGACAATTGTAGATCCTGAATTAAGCTTTCCAAATTGGTATAGTTCAAAGTCATAGCTAAAATAATGAATGTACTATGAATTTTTGAAGTCAGAATGTATTAAACTGAAATAACAGGACAAATTTTACAAATGGCAGATTTTATCATAATTGCAGGCCGAATTTGGAAAAACACAAAGAATGAAAATTGTAGATAATTCCATTATCTTTCCAGAGAGTGAAAAATAATTATCATGCGATGAAATAGTTAAAAGATACGAATTTAACAAGAACTCAGCTTATTTCTAAACGGATTTGACAACATAATTCACAACATCATTAGCCAAATCTTATATTCATATAACCTCTAAATTACATATACTACCAAATCAATAACATCAATTATTCTATGCATAAACCTAATGAAGCATAAATTATATTCAAAAACTTAGATATAATACAACACAACAACCGAACACCCACGCACGCGACTCACACACGCGCACACTCGATTCACACACACACATATGCGACCCACACACACACGCATACACAACCCACACACAGAGCACACATAAACACACACACGCACACCATATAACACATATATACATACACTCGCACACAACTGGAGACCAAGCAGAATCCGGCTAAGATCGACCGGAAAAATTCGCCCCAACCGGAACAGCCACGAACGGGCAAGAGGGGAAAGTTCAGGGAAATAAAAACTGAAAAGAGAAAAGAGGGAGAAGAGATTGAGAGAGAGACGGCGAGAGAGATTGCGAGAGAGGATAGATGAGATGAAGAACATGAGAGGGATTGATATTTGTTTGTAAAAATAAAAATAAACTGAATTGTTAAAAATTTCCACGTTTTAGAAAATAGGACACGTACCCCTTTTTAGGGCCCGGTCCCGGATTGATTTGCAAAATAACGAACAAATGCACGGGCAACCATACACTGGAAAAATACTAAAATAATTTTAAAAAAAACCTAAAATAATTAGTTACATATAATGTTAGGTCACACACACACTGTAGAGGGGGTAAATACAGTGTATAATACAATCAAATCGAACTTTAATATATTAAGTAACAGAAAAAAAACTTTATTGAAACAATAAACTCTGTTACAGTATGGAACTGTTACCTCTCAGTGATGAACAAATATCACGAGAGCTGCTAGGGTTACAATGAATAATCTTCTCGAATATATGATAACACTTATAGTGTAAACCCTATGTCTGTGTTTATATACTACACAGTTACAAGATAATCGTTAATTGATATGGAATATAATTCTGCTTCCTAAAATATATCAATCAGATATCTTTTCTTCCAAGTATTCCATTCTTCACGGAATTCCTTCTTCATGCATATCTCTTTTTATGTTTATCTCGATCTTCTTTCCTTTAATCAGCTACTGTCCTTGTCTGATCATCCTTCAGCACTTAAGTTCTGATATCTAACTTCTGATGATTATCTCCTGATAATATAAGTACTGATATCCTTAAGTCCTGACTTTCAGTATAAGTACTGATCAACAGTTAAGTACTGATTTGTCCTGTTAAGTAAGATCTGAAATCTAAACATAAATTATATTAGCCATGACATTATCAAATATATCTAACAATCTCCCCCAACTTGTAAATTAGCATAATATACAAGTTTAACAGATATTTGATGATGTCAAAAACATTAAGTACAAATGCATGAGAATTAGACTAGATAACTACAACTTACAGTCCTTAAAGCTTTACCAATATTCAACTTCTGATAACAACTTCAGTCTGTACAAATATCAGAATTTAAGCAGTTGTAGATCTTCGACTTGGCTTCATCATCTGATCTCTCTGATGTCAGGAGTTGTTTTGATATAGTTCTTTAACAAACATTTCTCAGCATATCTGAGTTCATCAATCATTCTCCTTTTGGCATCTTTAAGCTCTGCAGTATCTTCACCAGTTTGAAAGATTGCAGCTCTGAGATCATTGATCTTTGCTTTTCTCAACTCCTGATCTAGTCTTATGACATAGGCTTTGTCAGACTCCAGATTGAATTCAAGTCCCTTAATACCAAGATATGTTCTGATCTGTGCAGTATTAGGCTTCATATCAACAATATCACCATTGTGATCTCTGTACTTTGGAACATATGTGCTGTCAGACTTAACAGAATAAAGCCTTTTCTGTCTCTGAATCTGTTCTTTTAAGTAGTTTGCAGCAGTTTCTGTTATTCTGTCATTCACTTGAAGTACGAAAAGTACATGCTCCAATTCTTTAAAATACTTCAATGGAATGGCATTTTGTCTTATATGATAAACCCTACCATCTGTCATGAAATACAACATGATGTATTCTTTCAAGTAGGTATGGTAAACCATCTGTACAGATTCCAGTTGATTCAATCTCTCAGGAGTTGCTCCAATACCTGGTTCACTCAAGGAAGTTGGATCATTGGTAGTGTTGTGTACCCTTCTTTCATCAGCACTTCCCAATCCAGTTTTATCTCTTGCTTCCTTTCCAGTAACTACTCTAGCTTCAAAACCACTTGCAGTAGTCTTCAAAGGTTGAGTCTGTTTTGCTTTAGTGAATCCTGGTAGGAGTGTCTTTGATCTATCTTCTGATATCAAGTTAACTTGAGCTATGTCAGAGGTTACTTGCTTCTTCTGAATATCAGAACTTACAATTTCTTGACTCTGAACAACTTGAGCCATGTCAGAGGTTGTTTTAAGAACTTTTCTTAAAGTCAGAGCAAGATCATCCTTTTCATCAGTAATTTCTTCATCCTCAGGAGGTGCACAAACCTTGATAGGTTCGCCAACCTTTTCTTTACCCTTGGATCTTGGATCTATCTGTGGTTGTGATCTAGCCAATGTTGCTTCAGTATGTGTCCTTTCTTTGATCACAATGCCTTTGAGTTTTGGAAGTGGCTTTTTACCAGAAGCTTCATATTTAGATGTGACTTTCTCTGATTTAAGTCTGGCTTCTTCTTCCTTTAAACTTTCTAAGTCCATTCCTGGATTTTCCTGAAGAAATAACTGTCTTGACATTTCCTCATCAAGATCTAAAAGTTCATCAGAACTTATCCTTTTACCAGCAGCAGAACTTATTCTTTTCCCAGTATCAGAACTTGTCCTGTGACTAGCTTGTCTTGATGTGAATCCTCTACCTTGACTATGACATCTACCCATTCCAGAGCTTCCTTGATCATCTTTAATATTATCCTTTCCTGTCAGTGTCTTGTCAGTCTTGCATTTGGACTTAATCACTTTCTCCCCCTTTTTGGCATCAGCAGGTAGTAGAAGAGAGATAAGCAATTCCACTGAGGATTGGATTTCAGTTAGTTGTGATTGCTGAGAAGCTTGATTTTTCAGAATTTCATCAATCTGAGCTTGTTGATGATCTTGAGTCTTCTCAATATAAGCAATCCTGTCAATGGTAGGTTGGAAGAACTTTTTCTTATCAATTTTCCAAACTTGTTCCTGTTTGATAAAGTTCTTCTGAATCTTGTGTAGCTCTGCATGAGTAGTTAAATGAAGACCTTGTAAATGTTTAGTACTCAATGCAGTGACTCTAAGCTGAGTTTTGAAATCATCAGAATTTAACATTTCATCAGCTTTAGTCAAGTGCTCAGCAAGATGCTTGTCAGTTGGAACACATGAAACTGAGTTCCATTCCTTAGTCCACTCCTGACCTGCAGGAGTTTCACTCCAAGGTACTGGTGCTTCTCCGGTAATAAACTTCTTAACCAGTTCAGACTTAGGAAGAGTCTGTTGAGGAGTAAGTCCTGAAGGACCTGCTTCATCAGCATCTACAGTTGGAGCAGCATCACCAGTATCTCCAGCAATTGCAGCATCAGAACTTAAAGAATCAGTATCTTCTGATAAGACAACAGTGTGAGTAGCAATGGAGGCTTCAGCATCCTCTAATTGTTGATCTTGTTCTAAGTTCTGATCAACAGCCATATCCTGATGCTCACCTAAATTCTGATCATCAGCATCTTGATGCAGAGAAGGTGTTGTTGATAACTCTGGAGTTTGAACAGCATCAGTAACAGGTGTTGTGGAAGGAATATTTGTTGTTGGAGCTTCTAAGAGAAGTACTGTAGGCACAACCAAGTTTTGAAGATCAATATTAGCACTTGTGCCTGGATCAACAGAAGACACAGAAGGTGTGTTAGCCTTTTCAGAAACAGCTTCCTGAGATGGAGTGGATGGAGAAGAAGTGACTGGAGCAAATTCCTTGTCTTGTGAGATCAGAGATTCCTGATCCCCTTCCTTAGCTGCTTCCTCTTCATCATCTAAAACTGGCCTTTTTGCCCTCTGTTTCTTGTATCTCTTTGTTGATTTGGATTCCTTGGGAGTTTCAGGAATTGTCATTCTTCTAAGCCGTTTGAGAAGCCTAGATCCCCCAATTCCAGAATCCTTCTGAGAAGTCACTTTCTCAGCTTCACCTACAACAAGTTCTGAAGAAGGAACCTGTTCCTCAGTATCAGATTCATCTCTCAGTACAGTCCTCCTCCTCTTTTGAGGTGTTTGAGGAATAGTTTTTGTCCTCTTTGGCTTGGAGGATGAGGGTTGAACAGTCTTTGAAGTAGAGAGATAGGATTTAAGATAAGTCCTGAGGGTAGGTTGAGTAGAATGAGTGGTAGGTGCTGAGGATGATGGTTTTTGGGTGTTTGTGGTTGGTTGGACATCAGAGTAAACAGATCTATAAGTATCAGGATCAGCATTTACTAGGATCTGTTTTACAGACTGAGGAATCTGTAATGGTCTAACCACTGTTTTCTTAGTATCAGCATTTATCAGATCATTAAAGTATCGTTTTGCAACTCTAAAAGGTGGGGTTGAGGAACTGACTAATTGAGGTTCATCAGTACAAAAAGTATATATAAGTTGACAGAATCTAGCAAAATAGACAACATTTCTATCCTCTATCATCCTATCCCCAATAAAACCAATTATTCCAGTTGCAAAATCAAAATGAGTTTGATGGATAATAGCATACCCTATGTGCTGACTCAGAATTGGGATAACATCAAAATTTGAACATTTGTTCCCAAAAGCTTTGGTGATGCAGTCAAAGAAGAAACTCCATTCTCTTCTGATATTAGCCCTTTTTAACTGCCCAAGCTTTGCCAAACTCTTTTCATATCCCAAATCAGCCATTAACTCCTGAAGTGCCGATTCCTCTGGAGTTGAAAAAGTACAATTTTCTGGGAGATGTAGAGCTTTGCGTATTGTACCAGGAGTGACTACATTAGATTAATCACCCACTTCAAAAACAATACTGGGAGTGCCATGTTTACCACCATCATCAAAGTGCCCAGTCCGTCAAAATGTCAGAACTTGTTGACTCGAAAAGACTTCAGGCTGAGTTAATGCATACCCAATCTCACTGTGTGCAAGAAGATCTTGCACAAAATGCAATTCAGATGGAGCTTCAGCATGATCAAGAATTGCAGCATAGTTGTTTGGAACAAACTTAGCTCCATCAATGATTAAATCCTTAGGTGCCATGTGAAAAATTGAGATTCAAAAGTGCCTATTAGGTGTTTGATAAGATGTCTGTATGAAAAATCAACGTGAGAAGAAAGAGAGTAAAAGTAAGTAAAGAGAAAAAATACGAAGAAAATAAAAGATTAAAGAAATCCTCTCTCTGTTGTACTTATACTCTGAACAAAAATGTTACCGTTGGACACCTGTCAGACATGCAGTAATAACGGATAGTTACTGGGCTCGAGAAAACAAGAATCATTACTTACCCAGTTGCCTGTTTTCAAGGAAAAACCGTTCCACTTACCCAGATATTCCATTAATCAAGGTGAAACAGTTTTAATTCAAAATTGAAACTGTTCCCACTGAGTTAATTATTTTTCACTGCATCATTAATATTCTGAAAGTAAATCACGTAAAAATGACCAAGATAAATTAGATGAGTAAGTGCTGATAAAAAAATCAGAACTTAAATTTAAAACAGAATTTATATGGTCATCAGAATATCAATCAGGATTTATCAATGCATTACCAAATATCTTAGAGACAAAATCTTGAAGCAAAAACAAATTTCATTAATATATCAAGAGAATACATTTATGAAATGGAAATTATATCAGTACTTATACAAGATTTCCCTAAGCTACTAAACCTAACATCAACAACTTTAGTCCTAGCTAAGAAGCCTGACAAAGCTGATGATGAAGAAAAACAGGAAGAAGACAAGATTAAATCATTTCTTCTTCTTCCTACTCTCGACAAATAGTATGGCGAGTTTGATGATTCGCTCTTGCTGGCGGAGAGCTTCCAGTCTTTCCTCCTCCAATCACTCCAGATGGCGATGGTAATCCATATAGAAGAACAGGAGGTGGGTCAGTACCTCCTGTGGGACAGAGTCCCATATCTCCTCAGGAATGGCTGTGACATGCCATTCCTGCTGCCAGTCGGCACAGCTTAGCTCCATATTGAAGTTTTGGTAGTTCAAAAACATGTTGTATCTGACCATTGTGTTCTTGAAAGAAAAAGTATGAAGGTAAGTGTGTGAGAAAGAATTTGATGGGAAGGCTGATGTGAAGTGGCTGCTTATATAGGCAAGAGAATGCCAAGAGACGTAAAAGTATTTAATGCTGACAGGTAGAATTAATTCTACCTCGTCTCCCTAGACTTTTAAAAAGAATAGCATTCATTGGAAAGAGGAAACATGGTTTAAAGCGCACAAGAAACAAGTAACAGTGGACTGTTCAAGTACGAATACCATTAACCCTAATCATAGTGACTATTAATCTTCCACTTCAACATATTCAAGTATTAACTGAGACTGTTATCAAATTTTATTCACAGATAAGTCAAGTAAAACATTAGACTGTAATATCAGAACTTAGACTTATATCAGAACTTTACAGTCATCAGTACATCATTTCTTAACTCGAAAAAGGAATGCCTATCTTAGTAAGTCCTCATACAAGTTCTGAGTTATACTCTTCAGAACTTAATCATCAGAATATGCAACCAGAGCTTGTCCTCAGAGTTTGTGTAGAATGACACAATGACTGTTTATCTAAAATAACATAGACCTCCACAGAAATTTTCATCATTCAGATGGAGTGATTAGTGTGTGCATTAAGCTAAATAACAGACAAAGAGTAAAGTCTGATTCACTTCAGTACATTTTAGAAATAAGGCATAACTAAAATTTTGCTAAAGAGCTGTCATTGTCCTGAAACCTACTGATGAATGAGTTCATGCTTGAGTCCACCTCAACTGTTTTGTGCTAATTTTATGCATCTTTTGAAATTCTATATTACAGTGGCTTCTCAGTGTAAGTGAGTCACGACTGCTTATCAGAATTTATGCTATTATCAGAGTATTTCTCCAGTAATCATAGAGTGTGAAAAGTCACCAAGAAAATATTTTGCTTTTCTAATGCATATTTACTTAATACCAGCAATGCACTTGGGTCGTCCCTTCCACATTTTTACTCTAGATCTCAAAGGAATACCTGATTTTATTCTTTGATCTTTTTGCTTTTTCTTTTGATAAGTGAGGTTTATCAGCACTTAGTACATTCAGCAGTTTTACTAGTATCAGAACTTAACAGATGAGTAGCATTATTCTAATTTATGACTTAGTAATAAGATAAACAAAGTAAACTCAACTAAGCTCAATTATCAGAATTTGCTAGTGTCATAAGATTTCCACTGAAATAATTACTTCTTACATGGAATCATTTGTTTATTGAAGACTACTAGGTCAGTATCTAGCACAGTTATCCTCATAGGATTGAATAGTTACTTGAACAGACATATCACTTATCAGAGTTTAGAAACATATATCAGACAACAATCAGTACTTAAACGCGTATTTCAATTAAACACAGAATAAACAAAGAGATTACATTCTGTAAATACTGATCATAAAGTCTGATGCATCAGAACAAAACTAGACAGATTTAGAAAAAGAACCTGAAACCATTCCAAGTTCATTTACCAATCTTGTAAAAGTGGCTTCACATAGTGGTTTTGTGAAGATATCTGCCAGTTGTTGATCTGTTGGAACAAAGTGCAATTCCACTGTATCTACATCCACATGTTCCCTTATGAAGTGGTACCTAATGCTGATGTGCTTTGTCATAGAGTGTTGAACTGGATTACCTGTCATAGCAATAGCACTTTCATTATCACAGTAAATAGGGATTTTGAAATATGTTAACCCATAATCCAGTAACTGATTCTTCATCCAAAGAATCTGTGCACAACAGCTTCCTGCAGCAATATACTCTGCTTCTGCAGTTGATGTGGAAATTGACTTTTGTTTCTTGCTGAACCAAGAAACCAATCTGCCTCCAAGAAATTGGCAGCTTCCACTTGTGCTTTTCCTGTCAATTTTGCAACCTGCAAAATCTGCATCTGAGTAACCTATAAGTTTAAAATCTGATTCTCTAGGATACCATAATCCCAGATCAGCTGTTCCTTTAAGATACTTAAAGATTCTTTTCACAGCTGTTAAGTGAGGTTCTCTTGGATCTGCTTGAAATCTTGCACAAAGACAGGTAGCATATATGATATCAGGTCTACTAGCAGTTAGATAGAGTAGAGAGCCAATCATACCTCTGTAGTCAATAATATCTACTGATTTACCAGTATCCTTATCCAGTTTTGTTGCAGTGGCCATGGGAGTGGATGCACTTGAACAATCTTGCATTCCAAATTTCTTCAACAAGTTTCTGGTGTACTTGCTTTGACAAATAAAAGTGCCTTCTTCATTCTGCTTGACTTGAAGGCCCAGAAAATAGCTAAGTTCCCCCATCATACTCATCTGATATCTTGACTGCATTAGTTTGGCAAACTTCTTGCAAAGTTTGTCATTTGTAGACCCAAAAATGATATCATCAACATAAATCTGGACCAGAAGTAAGTCCTTTCCATGGTTGAGGTAGAACAGTGTTTTGTCTATTGTTCCTCTGTTGAATCCACTTTCCAGAAGAAACTGAGCTAAAGTCTCATACCATGCTCTAGGAGCTTGCTTAAGTCCATAAAGTGCTTTATCAAGCCTGTAGACATAATCTGGATGTTTGGTATCTACAAAGCCTGGAGGTTGTTCAACATATACCTCCTCCTCCAATTCTCCATTGAGAAAAGCACTTTTCACATCCATTTGAAAGATCGTAAACTTTTTGTGAGCAGCATAAGCCAAAAATATCCTTATGGCTTCTAACCTAGCAACTAGTGCAAATGTTTCATCATAATCAATTCTCTCATGTTGAGAATATCCTTTTGCAACAAGCCTTTCCTTATTCCTTGTAATTATGCCATCACTGTCAGTTTTGTTTCTGAATACCCAATTTGTACCAACAACAGATCTATTCTTTGGTCTTGGCACTAGGGTCCAGACTTTATTTCTTTCAAATTCATTTAACTCTTCCTGCATTGCTTGCACCCAATCAGCATCTTGAAGAGCTTCTTTTTCTTCCTTTGGCTCAGTCTGAGAGAGAAAAGAATTGAAGAGACATTCATTTGAAGTACCTGTTCTAGTTCTGACACCTGCATCAGGATTTCCAATTATCAAATCAGGTGTATATGATTTTGTCCACTTCCTTGCAGATGGAAGGTTTTCTCTAGAACTGGATGCTCCCCCATGATCCATGCTATCTTCATTTTCATTTTCTGATGCTCCCCCTGAAACTATGCTCTCTGAGTTGGAGTCTTCAGTATTTAGATTTTCAGCACTATCAGAACTTGGCTTATCAGAACTTGACGAATCAGAACTTGAAGAGCCAGATGTATGTTCTGATGTTTCTTGAGATGTGGTAGGATCTTGAGTATGCTCCCCCTGCATAGGTGCATCTTCCTTTGACGTAGTCACCACAGTTTCAATAACATCAGAGTTTGATAGTTTACAGTATCAGGACTTAGACTGTCAGGATATTCAGTATCAGAAGTTGAGTCTTCATTTTCAAATCTCAGCTGATCATGGTCAATGAAATCTTCAAGACTAGTAATCTTCTTATCATCAAAAGAGACATTGATAGATTCCATGACCACTTTTGTTCTCAAATTATAGACTCTGAAGGCTTTTGTGGAAAGTGGATATCCAACAAAGATTCCTTCATCAGCTTTTAGATCAAACTTTGATAGCTGTTCAGGATGAGTCTTGAGAACAAAATACTTGCATCCAAATACATGAAAGTATTTCAGATTTGGATTTTTTTTCTTCACCATCTCATATGGTGTTTTTCCATGCTTGTTAATGAGTGTTGCATTTTGAGTAAAATAAACAGTCTGCACAGCTTCAGCCCAGAAATAGGTTGGAAGCTTTGCTTCTTCAAGCATTGTACGTGCAGCTTCAATGAGAGTTCTATTCTTCCTTTCAACAACTCCATTTTGCTGTGGAGTTCCAGGAGCAGAAAATTCCTGCTTTATTCCATGGTTTTTGCAGAACTCTTCCATTATCAAATTCTTGAACTCAGTGCCATTATCACTCCTTAAAATTTTCACAGAATCTTTGACCAATTTATCCAGATGTTTGACATGATCAATCAAGATAGATGCAGTTTCACTTTTTGTGTGCAAGAAATACACCCATGTGTATCTGGTGAACTCATCCACTATGACCAACACATACTTCTTCCTTGCAATAGACATGACATTTACTGGACCAAATAGATCAACATGTAGTAGATGATAAGGCTCAAGAATTGATGATTCAGTCTTGCTCTTGAATGAAGATTTTCTTTGTTTGGCCTTCTGACAGGAATCACAAAGACCATCAGGAGCAAATACTGACTTTGGCAGTCCTCTCACAAGATTTTTCTTGACCAGTTCATTTATATTATTGAAATTTAAATGAGAGAGTTTCTTATGCCAATTCCAGCTTTCTTCAATTGATGCTCTACTCATCAGACAGATTGCAGAACCATCAGTACTTGTTGAAAGCTTAGCTTCATAAATGTTACCACGCCTGTATCCTTTCAGAACAACTTTGCCTTTCGATTTACTCACAATTTCACAGTGTTCTTCAAAGAAATCAACATGATAACCTCTGTCACAGATTTGACTTATACTCAGTAGATTGTGTTTAAGTCCTGAGACCAGAGCTACTTCTTTAATTATGACATTTCCAAGATTGATATTGCCATATCCCAATGTTTTTCCAATGTTGCCATCTCCATAAGAAACACTTGGGCCAGCTTTCTCCACAAAGTCTGATAGCAGGGCCTTATTTCCAGTCATATGTCCTGAACATCCACTGTCCATAACTAGAATATTTTTCCTGTTGCCCTGCAATCACAAAGACCACTAATTATTAGTTTTAAGGACCCAGACTTGCTTGGATCCTTTGGCCTTATTAAGTTTGTTAACATTTGCAGCGGATTTAGCATCAGAGTTTATGTTAACATTTTTCTTATCAGAACTTACACTATCAGACTTTGAATCAGAATTTACACTAGAAGGAATAATGGAAACTTTCTTCAAAGAAGGTTTTATTTGATAATAATCATAGTACAAACTATGATATTGCTTACAAGTATAAATGGAATGCCATAAACTACCACAATAAAAACAAGGATTTTATGGTTTGTATCTAACAGACTGACTCTTAACTCCTGATTTTGAAGGTAAGGAGTTAATATTCTTATTCTTCCTGCAAAAAGAAGCCAGATGGTTAGAACTTCCACAGTTATGACATGTTTTCCTAGGAGCATCAGGAACAGGTTTATAATTATTGCTTTTATTCACACCTTCCTTTCCATTCCTATTTTTCCTAGGTGATTTTACCTTGTTTGCATTCTTAACATCTTTCAGCTTATGCTTAAGCTGCTTCTTTGTCATTAAGTCTCTGTTCACTTCAGCTGTCTTTTCCTGTTTTAGTTTGTCAGAAGTTAATTCCTTTGTAACTTCTGATTTCTCATTTTCAGACTTTACAGTTACAAACTTAACATGTTTTAACTTTGGCTTTTGCTTATCAACAGACTTAATTTCTTCAGTTCCTTTATCATTCTTATCTTCTCCATAACCTAAGCCCTCTTTCCAGTTTCCACTACTTAGCAAATTTTGAGTTGTTTTGCCAGAGTTAGTCCAAGTCCTGATAATCTCTCTTTCCTTTTCTAACTCAGTTTTTAGAGATTCATTCATTTTTAGCACTTCATCCCTAACATAAAAAACATCATCTCTATCCTTCTGAGTTTGATGGAACATGACTAACTCTTTTTCTAAGAAATCATTTCTTTTCTTAAATGCAAGATTTTCAGAAGTTAATCTTTCACATGTTAAAGTTTGATCTCTATAACTAACAAACATGGTTTTAAGATATCTTCTCAACTCATTAATATCATCAGTATGAAAAGCATAAGTAGTCTGAGGTACCTTTGTTTCAGCAGCTTCAGAACTGCTCTCAGCACTTTCTTTATCAGCATTTGCCATCAATGCATAGTTTTCCTCACTTTCAGAGTCTGATGTGTCTGTCCAGCTTTTCTGCTTTGTGACAAGAGCCTTGCCTTTGTCACCCTTTACCTTCTTGCAATCAGGAGATATGTGGCCTTTCTCACCACAGTTATAGTATTTAACATTGGTGTAATCTCCTCTGTCAGACTTTCCTCCTCTGTCTTCAGATCTTCTGAAATTCTTCTTATCAGAACTTATGCCTTTCCTGGAAAACTTCTTTCCCTTCCTGAACTTCCTGTATGCAATCTTTGTGATTCCTTTCACCATAAGAGCACACAGCTTCATCATCTCCTCATCAGCATCAGTCTCAGGCAAACTTTCAGAATCTGAGTCATCATCACTTTCAGAACTTGATGACTCAGTTTCAGACTTTATGACAAGAGCTTTACCCTTGTCTTTCCTTGAGGAAGCTGCTTTGGGGAATTCTTCTTCAGCCTTAAGAGCAACTGTCCTTGACTTTCCTCCTTTCCTCTTGCTTCTTTGTTCCATCTCAAGCTCATGAGTCTTGAGCATTCCATAGATTTCGTCAAGAGTTGTTTTATCAAGATTGTAGTTGTCTCTTATTGTCGTTGCCTTCAAATCCCAGCATTCAGGAAGAGCTAACAGGAACTTAAGGTTTGAATCTTCAAGATCATATTCTTTATCAACCAATGACAAATCATTCAAAAGTTTGACAAATCTATCATATAAATCTTTCAATGACTCATTAGTCTTTGAGTCAAAGTGTTCATACTCTTGAGTGAGTATTGTCTTCCTGTTCTTCTTAATTGTGTCAGTTCCCTGACACCTTGTTTCCAGAGCATCCCATATCTCCTTAGCAGTCTTGCAGTTGATTACCCTGTTTGACATTACATTATCAATGGCACTATGCAGTAAGTGTCGTACCTTGGCATCCTTAGCAATTGATGTTATATCTTCAGCAGCATAATCACTCTTCTCCTTTGGTACGGTCTTTGCTGCTTCACCTGCAACTGCAACAACGAGCTTGGTTGGTTTGTGAGGCCCTTCCTTGATTCTATCAAGGTATTCTGGATCTGTTGCTTCCAGGAACATGGTCATCCTTACCTTCCATATGGGATATTTAGATGGTCTCAGTATGGGAACCCTGATAGTCTCATACCGACTTTGAATTTGTGGCTTTGGAGGTTCTTCAGTTTTGGTAGGCTTAGTTGGAGTTTATGTGTCAGACATGATTGTGTTTGGATCTTTAGCTGTATGTGTGTTAACAGATTGGCTCTGATACCACTTGTTAGGTCACACACACACTATAGAGGGGGTGAATACAGTATATAATACAATCAAATCGAACTTTAATATATTAAGTAACAGAAAACAAACTTTATTGAAACAATAAACTCTGTTACAGTATGGAACTGTTACCTCTCAGTGATGAACAAATATCACGAGAGCTGCTAGGGTTACAATGAATAATCTTCTCGAATATATGATAACACTTATAGTGTAAACCCTATGTCTGTGTTTATATACTACACAGTTACAAGATAATCGCTAATTGATATGGAATATAATTCTGCTTCCTAAAATATATCAATCAGATATCTTTTCTTCCAAGTATTCCATTCTTCACGGAATTCCTTCTTCATGCATATCTCTTCTTATGTTTATCTCGATCTTCTTTCCTTTAATCAGCTACTGTCCTTCTCTGATCATCCTTCAGCACTTAAGTTCTGATATCTAACTTCTAATGATTATATCCTGATAATATAAGTACTGATATCATTAAGTCCTGACTTTCAGTATAAGTACTGATCAACAGTTAAATACTGATTTGTCCTGTTAAGTAAGATCTGAAATCTAAACATAAATTATATTAGCCATGACACTATCAAATATATCTAACATATAAAATAAAATTTTTATAATTTTTGAATCATTTTTTTGAAATTAATAAAAATACCCCACTTTAATTCACACAGAAAATCTTTAAGAAGAAATAATTGCCAAAATATATTTTCTAAATTTTATAAATCTTTATAAATATTTAATGAAATTATAAAGCCATAAAAATAATTTTATGGACAATACACAATTTTATAGAAATTAAACACTACAACAACCCCTAATAAATAGGATTTAATAACACATCTCGACAAACAGATAAAAATAAAATACACCAATCATCATATAATCAAATAAACATGATTTCACACATATCTTAACTTCACAAAATATATCCCTCACATAATTCACATAATTTTAACGACTGATTAAATATTTTTATAATAATAATAAACAGATTTTAAAAAGTCCTGGTCATTACAAGAGTTATCCAACAATTTATAATATTTAGATATGATATATCTATACTATATTATTATATTTCGTTTGGTCGGTTGGTTAACATCTTCCTAAAAAATATGCTAAAACCCTCCAAAATAAAACTTAAGCAAATATAAAAAAATATTATTAAAATACAAAACTCATGTACTACTAAAAAGTTTGAAGCTTATCTATAGTCGCATTACTACTAAGTTTCGGCAAATGCAATCATAATAGTAATAAGATAATATTTCAACCCGATCAGCGGTCTTCATCAACAAAAACATGCACGTCACATCATCTGTCTTGGTATTACCGGTAAAAACAACACTTTTCACCGAACAAGCCATCGAATAAGGCGCCAAAATGGTACAATTTTTCTTAGATCTGTTTTCTGTGTGTTTTTCATCAATAACTGCATATTTTGGTTTTTAATTATTACAGATCTTTTGATCTCTTAACCCATAGCCAATAGAGTTTTTGAAGGATAATACATACAGGAGAATGTGAATAAATTGTCCAAGAACAACAACATGAATCAATGATTTCAAGCGTCTCTTCTCCATTCTGGATTTAAATTCTCCTGATTAAATATCACTATCACCGAGTTCGAAATTTCTCTTTCTATAATTTTCTATTTGATTTGAATTGTTGTAGTTACGTGTAATTGCTGTTATATGAAATGTTTTATTATCGAAATTATTTTATATCTAATTTGTACTTTCGCTATTAGGTGAGGTCTTAGTTATAAATTATTATATGTTGTTAGGAACATATTTAAAGTTAATTGATATATAACTTGACCGGATGTTTTTTTGGTGTTGTTTGGATAGGTAATATGTTTGGATTAAATTGTTTTGATTGTTGATCTATAGCCTGTTTTGCATCTGTTGTGAAGATCATGTATGCCATTGTTGTTTAATTGTTTCTAATATTGATTTCTTTGGATTTAAGTTCAATTTTGTTAATTGTCTGGTTTTTGAATGATTAAATTAGACTTACATTTGTGCTGGCTGAATTTTGACAAGTATAATTACGATTTTTATACTCACACCTTTTTCTTGATTTGCAGTAATCAAGTTTCAAACTTGTTTCTATGATTCCATTATTGTAGCATTTAGTTTAGGATGTTACATATTTAAAATTCATATCTTCAATTTGGTAACTGATATTCTTTTATGTGTTAATATTAAACTGTGATTTAATTTGCATTAAATGCTCTGTCTTGATTAGACTTTTTTTAGGGATGTATGATTTGATGCCCAGTAATTTTCTTCAATAGTACTCCCTCCGTCCCAATATATGTTTCCTCTTTTGACTTTCGGTACTGTTCACGGTAAGCGATTGACTACTAATTTACGTCTAATCTATAATATCAAACATAGTCATGGGTGATCTCGTTAGATTCGTATTTATCAGTACTTTAATACAGTGAAATTTTTATATTTAATACTAATACGAATTTAAAGATATTAACGATCAAAAGTGTGTATTGATAAACGTGTCCAACACAAAGAGGAAATATTTTTAGGAACGGAGGGAGTATTAAATAAATCTATTACATCAATTGGTTTTATTAGCTAAAAGTTTAATTTTGACCGGTTTCTTATCTAAGGATAGCTAGTCTAGTTCCTTAATTTACTCTCTTTTAGCTAAACTTTGAACTGATAATTTTTAAATTTTACATTTAATTCCTTTTATTAGGTTTTGAAAATTTAATTAGAAATTACTTGAACGGGCGAGTGATTAAGTTCTTTTAGAATTTGATTGTATGTTGCATTTAATATTATATGTTGTATTTAATAGTAGCAATTAATTTTCTTTTGGATAAATATAGTTTATGTTATTAACTTTTGCTTTTCTTTAAAGTTATTTATTTTACAAAATTTGTTAGTGCCTGATATTATTCCAAGAATAATGCTCATTAACAAAGATAAGGATATTTTTGTAGACATTTAAATGGTTTTTTTTTAGATCATTGTGGTAGATTAATTTTTTTTTTATCGTAGCTAACCCGCAGCCGCTACCCTTCGGGTGCGCACTGGGTAAACCCTACGGGCTCACGTAATAGCCTACCTGTGACCAAGTGGATAGTTATCCCCTCTTTAACCAGTTGAGCCAACCCTTGCGGGCTTGTGGTAGATTAATTTGTGTTTATCTATCTTGAATTGTATTTTTGTAACTGCTTTTTTAGTTAAGTGGATATCAATTGCTTTTAATTTTGCAGGTTGGGTTTGAAATTTATTTTGAGATTTAATGTATTTAATTTTTTTTAATCTGACTTGATTGTATTGACTTTTAATTAAGTTTTATTATTATATTTTAATTACTAAAGTTTTAGTATTTAAAACTTTTGCCATTTCTTGTGTATTTTTGTGTTAATTCATTGTATTTGTGTTTTGAGTCATATATACATATTTAATATATTATCTTGTGCCTTTTAAGAGGTAAAGTCTGCCAAATTGGGTTTGATGGTGTATATTATTGTCTTGTGCCTTTTAAGAGGTAATATTGTATCAAATTGGGTTTGGTGGTATATATCTTTGTCTTGTGCCTTTTGAGAAGTATTATTGTACCAAATTGGGTTTGCTGGTGTATACCATTGTCTGGTGCCTTTCGAAGGATATATTGTACCAAATTGGGTTTGATGGCATATACCATTGTATATTATGGTAGTGAGCATATCGTACTTATAATTTAAAAATATTTTATTTTATAATAAGCATTTTATAGGTTAAACATATGTCAGTATTTAATAATGTCTGAGGGTCACAAAAGCTGAAATATATCAATATTTGAAACATATTCAAATATTTTCATGTATCTAATCAGAGGAATTCCCTTTGGTTAGATTTTTACATAATATTAATACGTCTACCTATATTATAATTATGTTATCAAATTGAATTTTTGTATTAATAGGATCTACATCTCTGACATAAATTCTTTAAGTGACTAATTTTTTTGTTATCTTATTCATGTATGGTCTTTGAACAGGATATGTTAGCTGGACTAGATTCGAAAGTCGAAGATTTAGATTAATCTACAAGTATTCTGCTTGAGCATATATTTCAGATAAATGATCATACTTTTCTTTTATTTATTCGGGTGTTCTCTCTTCAGACTTAAGGCGTTATTGTCTAAGATTCCGGGGCCATCATGCATGACCTTCAGTTAGATGATAAATTTTATTGTATGAAGGAAACTCCTTTCTTTTTTTTTATCTCGGTACAATCTATGTTTCGAGATTTTATATCTCTCCGACCAAAAAAAAAATATGGACGAAAGATCGATAGTAAAATCAATTTGAAGTTCGGGATTCATATAGAATAAATTAAGCGGTGCACTGTAAGTATATACTGTACTATTTCACTGTTGATATTTTGATCTTTAAATGATGATTGATTTAACGCCTGGGAAATTGCGCTTGTATTATATTTGTATTAATGATAAATTATGTGTTTTAATATGTCATTTATGTGTAATTAGTTATAAAACCCTAATTGTTACGTGCTATGCGTATTCTATATTGTCCAGGTATTTTTAGGATATTTTTCGGATATTTCATTTCGTATATAAAGTCTCCGTACTAAAAGTTATACGACTCGAACTATGTTTTAATAGCTGATATTTTAAATAAAATAATTGGCTTTATTTTTCATAGAACAGCTTGTACCATCGCGTTATTCTGAATATCTAGATATTTTTTAAATTTTATCATTTCACGAAAAATGACTTTTTCGGCACCTTTGGGTATCAAAAACCCCACAAAAATCACATTTTTATTTTTATAAAATTATAGGACTTTCATTTATACCATTTCTTCTCATTTTTGAATTATTCACAATTTTTGGGAATTTTTGGCATATATATTGTATATATAAAATATTTTAAAATTAAAATTTAATACTCAAAAATTATAAAATTAGGGGCCAATTAATTCTTATATATATATAATTAGGGCCTTAATTTTAATTAGGAGTATTATTTTACCTACTACAAAAGCATAATTTTTATTTAATTATTATTAATTAATTATAAAAATTCTGCAAAATTCTGAAAATTCTCTGAAGAACAGGGCCGGGTCGGATTTCGGGTCGAAAATCAATCGTTGATTTTGAGCGTTTCTGAACATTTAATGGATCAATGTGAGTACCCAAATTGATCCTCTTAATCTGTTCTTTCGATTTCTGGTACCAATATCATGTTTTGATTCGTTATTTTTCAATTTTAATTTCTAGGGTTTATACCCGATTTGGTACTTTTTGATTCTAGGGTTATCTGTTGAAATTGATGTTGTAAATAGATTTATTTGATGATTTCTGATCGATTTTTGCTAATTAATTTTACAGACGATTGCTTGAATTGATAGTACGTTATCTAGGTTTATGTTTTTTTATCATTTTTTATTTTAGAGATGTCTGAGATATGATTGGGCATTAGGGTTTAATTGTCTGTGATATAAGCTTTATTTTGAGATATAGAACATAAATTTTGGTGTACGATTGAGGTAGATCGGAGTTTGGCCGGATTTTAAGTTGGTTTTGATCGGAATCTTGTTTTAGGGGTTATTAAGGTATTTTGTTAGTTGATTAATGTTTAGAACTAAGTTTACTATCGATTCCACGTAAAAACGAGCATAAACAACTTCGTCGGAATCTGCAGAATCTCAACGGAGTTCTTCGTGTTTTGGCCGGAGAAGACGACCCAGTGATCGTCGATGGTTATAAACTGGGGGGTTGTGTTCCTGGGTTGATGTTGAATGAAAACCCTCCCAGAATTAGTTCAAATCGTTCCTGTATTGACCAAACTTGGACTGGCCGAAAAATTTTCCGATGACCGGATTGTCACCGGATTTTGAGTTCTTATTGACCCGTTTACCCGAATTAAAATCAGGTTTTTAACCCGGTTTTGATCCTTTTTTGTCAGAATTGGGTTTCTGACAAGTGTTTCTGAGAAATTATTTTTATTTTTATTTTTATTAATTATAAAATCAGTTTTTATTTATTTTATAAATTGATTAATTAATTAATTAATTATTTAATTTATATTATAAATAATTCAAAAATATTTTCTAAAGTTAGATTTATTTATTTCCTTAATTATTTATTATATATTGATTAATTATTAATTATTTAAAAATGATTAATTATTTTGATAATTAATCAAACAATTTTCAATAAATCATAATAAATTTATTTTAGTTCCAAAAATTATGAAAAAATCATTTTTTAATTCTGATTTTTCCCGAATAATTATTTAAAAATATTTTTTCAATAATTAATAATAATTATTTATATTGAATAATAAATTGATTTATCTGTATTTATCTGATAATAACTGAACCGTTTATCCGATTCGAGTGAAACGAAAGCCCTTTAACTCAGAAAAATGATCTATTTTCATTAAAAATAGTATTAAATCCTAATTTCTTTTAGAAACTAGTTGACTTTTGATATTTATTTAATATTTAATTATAAGCCTTATTACGTGTAGAGACGAGTCCAATAAATCCCGAAAAATAGGAAACGAGTCAGATATTGTCCAGTTAAGCGAATAGCGAGTCAATTTCGATCCTAAAAATTATTTTAAACCTAAAATGACTCTGTGGCTTATGTGCTTATGTGAATTATGTGGTTAATCGAGCCTTATCTCTTGTTTAAAGTTGTTTTATATTATTTGATGATTTGAAATTCTGGTTCTAGATAAACCTTAGTTGAAATGTTTGATATATGCTTACTGAGGTTTATGAGCTCAATTTTTTACGTCACTAACTTTCACAGGAAAGTATTTTGGAGAAGGATGTTCAAAGGATAAAAAAATGTGATAAACTGAGATTTTAGTAGACAACGAGAAGTATGTAGTATTATAATAAATAAAGTTTGTATAATAGACTTATGTTTATACCCGATTAGGATCTTAGAAAATTCGAGATTGTTGTACGAACTTTATGTTATTAAATAAGTTTAGATTTTGTAAGCATTTATTGAGTTGTTTAGTTTATTTAGCGTTCTCGGGTCGAGTTTCTAAGGACATCCCGAGGTCACAGTCGCCTTATCTAATAAGCAGGTTCGGATTGGTTCCGACCACTGTGTTCGCGTTGGCGATCCAACAAAAAGGCGAATTAGTGGTATCTTTCTTTCCATTACGAACGACACGCTTCGCCTCTTGCCGCCTATTAAGAGAATAGGTCTCGTTCAAGCGGACGAAGAAATCAGAGTGAACCCGCCCATCTCACCTGGAAGAAAGAGTTGATAATACTCTTGAATACTAAAAATGCGATGGAGGATTAAAAATGCAGTATCCATTACCCAGGTTTCCTTTAGTACGAAAGACGTTCCTCTATCATCAGGAAAAAACAGATCAATATGACTCTCCATATATTTCCACAAAGACTAAGATACAAAACAGCAATACAAGTACTTACCAACCAAGTCTTGATCATCCGCAGCTGCCTCCAGCATATCTGTATCCTCACAGCAACACTAGCTATTGGGTCAATCGTCGGCGTAGCAGTGCTTGCTGTAACAATGAATCCTATCATCTCAAGGGTACTCTAAGATTTCTGAGTATTGCTTGAACTAACTGCTGCTAACTGTTAAACCCGAGGAGACATTAACAAAGAAGCAGAAATGGAGCACAACAGCACGTCACAACACTACTACAACTATCCGAGTTACTTATAAATATCTGTTTTTCTCTTATATTACTAGCCATTTAGAGAAAAATTTGTGGCAAGCGGCAAGCCCACAAGACATGGTTGACCAAAAATAATATTTCGGAGCCCACATCAAATAGTTCAGCAAGTAGCAGACTATTTGATAAAAATTTCCGATCAAACAACACCGGAAACTATGCACCAGATAACAACTTCGAACCATAGATAACGGAGATTATATGTATATAGATATTAGATAGCTACTTTCTAAAATACTAAATGGGGGAAGAAAGTAAATAATGCTTTGCAGATTTGGGGTACAATGCCTTCCCGATAACTTATCCTAAATACAAAAATACTTCGGTTGCGTAAACAATTGCTCTAAAATCATAAATTCACTTTGTAGATACAATATGCAAACAAATAATTACAACACCACAATTTTCATGATTTCATACCAAAAGTACCTCTCCAATCACACAACACTGCTGTAACCAGTAACTATACACAATATTCCATGAAATCCATGGAGAACTTAAACTTCTTATTAGTTGGTGTTTGGTCGACTAACAGTGAAATGACATCTCCTGTGCTTTTGTTTCACAGTGCTACATATACATTTAAAATGCAGTAAGAAGCAAAACATATCAAACAAGATTGATATACTTCATAATAGTGTAAATAATACCCAAATATCAGCAGATATATAAATACCAATAAACACTTCTTACTAAATTCAAATAAGATCAGTTGATCCGAATTATACTTCACAAAAACTCCTACATGCCAGCTAGTCAAACATCAAAAGAACAACCGGAACAAAATAATCCTGTAGGAATACATTAGGGAAAACTTTGGACAAAGGTCACATAGAACTAAGCAAAAACTACTCTCCAGCAAAGAGCTAAAAGTCTCTACTCGATAGCATCATCATCATCATCGGGGAGAGGCTAATTTGCAGCTTGCTGAAGCTCTTCTTCTTGTCTACAAAATTAGAGCAGCACCACAATAGTAAGGAAATGTACGGTGTCTCTAAAAAAGAACTACCATTTAAAATATTATTATTTTCAAAATCAATAACCCTACTTGTAACTATTAGAATAGAAATATCTGTAGTACCAAAATAAATTCCAATTCATATGTAAAGAGGTTTGGAACTATTCTGCTTGGAAAAACAAAATCCTAACAGATCGCATATTGAGATAGTTTTTTAACACATCCATCCATCCAGCATATTGTGGTAGGATACTCATTAGTCTAATTCCATGTTAACATAAAAGTGGACAAAATGCCATATTGAGATCATGACTACAGAGTAGAGCTTGGTGACTTAAATTCAAACATATGGCAGTACTCACATAACCCCCTTGGATAAAAATTAGTTTATCATACTTTACTGATGTTCCCTAAAAAGAAATGGGTAACAAGTATCAATCTTGATTGCAACTACAATTCGATAGCACAAATTAAAATACAGTTCTCAAATTTTAATTCTTGTCATTAGCCGAGCTGGAGACAAAAACAAATTATTTATCGAGGATAAAAGGGAGAATGGGAGCATACAAGTAAACAGCTATACGTAAATGCCAGAGCATCTAGATAGATATTTTGCCACGGACTTTAAAGTTCAACCTCTACAAAAGGCAAATTCCTATAAATTATAAATCAATGAATTAAGAAATAGAAGAACTTCTATTAAAAAAGGGCAACGACAACCACTATCTACTCGAGTTTAATATTTAACAACAATAAAATGCTAACCAGTAGGCATGTACTAACATTAAGGCTTTAATTCTCTGCACATCGCCTTGAAGATCAAATTTCTTTGCTTACATGTCATGTCGAACTTCTTAGCTTTCAATTCCATCTCCATTAAGAGAACATTAACCCATTCTTTCTCCAGTTCGTTTGCTTTTTCCCACCCCATAAAATTGATTGTATCCATCACACGCTTTTTCTTTATATGTTGTGGCATCCAAGATAGAGTTTCCAACTCTAACATGCTAGAAGTTAATTCTGGAAACAAAAATGTAAAATCTTTCAAATTTTCTCTGCTGCTCACCTCTTCGGGCACATTTTTATCACCTAAAACTTGAGCACTCTTCTTAGCATACTTTTTAGGGTTTTGAACATTATCCGCAACTGCCTTTTCTGCGTCAACATTCTGAGCATCACCAGCTGCATCAACATCTCCTACAACCCCATCAACCTTTTCGTTATTTTGAGCATCACTAATAACAAATTTTCCCTTTTTTCCACTTTTGTCCACTTTGGATGACTTGTCAACATTAACAACCACATAATCCGCTTCAACACTCCCCTTTTTCTTATCTTTTACCACGAGCTTACCCTTCCCAGCATCAACATCTTCTACAACCATATCACCCGTATTTACAACTTTCCCCTTTTTACCATTCCGAGAATGAGCGGTTACAAGTTTCCCCTGTTGATCAGTTTGAACCCCTTTGGACAACTTATCAAGCCCAACATCATCAACGACCACATTATCCTCTTCAACATTCTGGTCATCACTATTAGTTACATCGAGACTGGCATTTGCATGTTGTCCCCATGACCTAATCGATTTCGAAATCTCTAGTAACTTTGCATGGTGGGAAACATTGGAATTATAGTCAGAGTTAAGAAACCTAGTCTTTAACTTCCAAAGCTTATTAGTAAGTTGTTTTCTCTGAAAATCAAAGTGAAGAAAAGGTTTAACAAATTTATGAAACTTACCCAAGTCATCATAAGGATTGCATTGATGGGTGGTCTCATAATCAACCATTTTCTTTAATAGTAAGATTTCATCTTCTTCAGTCCACAGAGCAGGGGTTCCTAGGTCAGATGCTGCTTTACATTTCTTGCTTTCTTCAGTTGGAAACACAAGTTTTCTCTTGCTTCTTATTCTTCCTGATTCAGACATGGTGAAAACTAACAGACCACAAAGATCTGATTGTGTGTTGGGTAATGTATAGAGTGTGTGTTTGGAGATTTTACAATTCAAATGAGGGTTTTCAACAACCCCTCACCCTTTGTCCTTTCAACTCCAACTCTATCTATTTTTTAATGCAAAAAACTAAAGGATATTTTCGATCATCTCCTCTGTTCTTTTTAAATCTTTTTTCAAATACTCTCTAATCTCTATTAAAAATATTTAATTTCATAAGACAAAATAATAATTGTTATTCCCAGTGAACTAACAATGAGATTTACAGAAGGGGGTTGAATGTAAATCTCAAAACTTTTTCAAGTTTTGAGTAGTTTCTAAGGCTAAGTGTTTAAGTGAACAAATGTGTGTGAATTGCTTGAAGCTAATACAGACAGATATATATTCCAACACAAATGTAAAGAACACAAAGAACTTAAAAACTTTTGTGGTAGATTTGTTGTTCCACCAGAGATGTGTTATTTCAGAAAATCTGTGATTCAAAGAATTAAATCACAGCTGCTTCCTAGTACAAACTAGATGATTTTCTCTCTAGATATTTCTAAACAGCTCTGGAAAATTCTTATCTAATTACTAGCTGCTACTTGGTTTATATATCACCAAGTTTACAAGTGAAGACAAAACTGTAAAATACAATTAAAAGGCTCTTCACATGTTTCTTCTTCATTTCTCTATCCAATGCAATCTTGGATAATCTGTGAATCTTTGAATACTTCCTTGTTTGCACCAGAATGGAAATGCTGCATTTTCTTGATTCCTCCAAGAGGCTTCCACATTCCAGTTTGTCTCTGTCAACCCATGTGCCTCTGTCAGCTTATGAATTGTCAATATCAACTGTTAATGAACTAAGCATCCGTTGAAGCTTTCATCCGTTGATGCCTTATCCGTTGAGGCTTTATCCGTTGAAGCTTTATCTGTTGATGCATTATCAGTTGAAGTCTTTATCCGTTGAAGCACTTATCCGTTGATGGATATTATCCGTTGAAGCATTAGAGACATCCGTTGAAGCTTTATTTCTTATCCGTTGAAGGTCTTCAATATCAGTTGATACTTCTTCACTTATACAAAATTACAAGGCATGAAATATTTACAATTAGCTTTCCTATTTGCATATCCACTAGTAGTCAACATGACTGATACTTTTCTACAACATCTAAGAATTACAACTTGAATCCAGAGAATGAAATGTGCTGCAATACTAAACTTATTGCTAAGTAAAGCTACTCCTTCAACGGATAGCCAAGATGGTCTTATCCGTTGAGGCTACAAACACTAGATTTCTACTTAAGTGTTTTATTTAACTTATCATCAAACTAATACACATATTCCTAACAATCTCCCCCTATTTATGTCTATTAGAACTGTGGGCATAAATTTGGGTTTAGCTTGATGATAATAAAATACTTGACAAATATATAAACTGTAATAAAGCAGAAATTCAAAAGTGCTGCAAAAATGTGTATGCTGAGATGGAATTGAAGAATTACATTGTTTCCAATGGTGCTCCTTTAGCCTGAGCAGATTAATTTCTTTTTCTTTGATTCCTTGTTTTCTTTCCTAGCCTCCTGTCATTCTCCTCTATTTGAAGTTGAAGTTGTCTGTAGAATTCAGCTTCATCTTCTTCATTGATGTCCAGCTTAGATTGCATATCCTTGAGAGTTTCATTACTGGCAATCTTGAGCTGATCTTCAATTCTGAAAAATCTTCTGACTCCTTTGTTGTCTCTGAACTCCATCAACCAATGAGGTGATTTGTGAACTGTAATTCCTCTTTCTTGAATGAGTAATGTTCTAGGCAAAGCATTGGGCTCCCTCCAAGTTTTCCTTATGTTGGCAATCTTGTTGAGAATCTCAGTCTTGGCAGTCCTGGTAAAGCCAGAATCCCTTTGTATGGCTGAGTAGACTCTAATCAAGGTAGAGTAGCCTTCATTCAGAATTCTGTAAAGAGGCCAAGTTCATTCCCCATCTCCTTTGTATTTGAACACTAGTCTTTCTGGTAGCTGTCTGTAGGCAACTATTCCCCTTACTTCCTCCAGCTCATCCAGATAGAGTTCAATGTCTGAAAATTCTTTTATGTCACAGATGTGAACATAATCATCCTTAGAGGCTTGAGGCTTAGGCTTAGGCTTCTGTGTGAATTTGATTGAGGCTTTATAGGGTGTTGATTTGATTCTTCTTTTCTGCTTCTTTGATGGTGGAGAAGAAGTTAGGAAGGTGGGTAATTTGATGGTGTCCCAATCAATTGGTTCCTCCTTGGGAATGATTGTTTTACCATGAATGTTCATGAAGGGGTCAGGCACAATGGGTTCAGGAATAGAGGGTAGTGGTTTGGATTTTAATTGGGTTTTTTCAGTCTTATCTACCATCTTTCTCTTTGCATTGGCCTTCTTTTTGTTCCCTTTCTGCCATTCTCCTCTTTCCTTACTTCTCTCTTCCATATCAGTATCAACCATGTCCCCCATAGCTTCATCTTCACTTTTGTCTTCAATTTCTTTCTGTTCTTCAGCCTGACTTGACTTTAGCTGTTTTTCAAGCTTTGCTTGTGCTCTTTTGCCAGCCTTTAGCTGTTTGGCTTCTTCCTTCAACCTTCTGGTTTCTTCCCTCTTGGCTATTGAGAATTTGGGATGTCCTTGCATCACACATATGCTCTTTCCCTCTCTGAAGATAATAGCCATGTTCCTCCTTACAGCCACATCCATGGTCTCTTTGAGCTTTGTGATACTTCTACCCAAAAGCTTGTCCTCATCAGCCTTTGGAAGAGGGAAATCCACTTCTTTCAGAGGATTCTTTGTAGAGTCCTTAATGGATCTGTTGTTGGGCTTGAGAACCATAAATTTCAGATTCTTGGAAGAAGTCTCTCCAACCTTATTCCTCCCTACTGGCTTGAGCTCCACAATAATTGATTCCACTTTTGTGCTGTGCTTCACAGATTGTGGTTGAGAAGTTGTAGAACCAAATATTTGTTGCATCTTTTCATCAATCTTCTTCCTTTGCTCTTTGACTTGCAATTCAGCTGCTGCTATCTGGATTAGATCAATTCCATCAAGCTTTCCTTTGATTTGAACAATTGGAGAAGTGGTGATGGCAGGAACTAGCACTTGAGAAATTTGAACTGTTGTTGATGGCTCTCCTTCCCCTTCCCCTCTATTCTCCCCCTTTTTGTTATCATCAAGGGTAGGGGTCAAGCCTTGTGCTGTTGCCAGCTGCATGAGTAGATTTGTTTGAGTTTGTTGATTCTGAAGAATAGTGACCATAGAGTCTTTAATGATCTGAACTCTGGTTTCCAATCTGGCCAGCCTCTTGTCAGCATCAGATTCTTTCCTCAGTCTCCCCAACAAATCTTGCATAGTACCATAAGGTATGACTGAATCCAACTTCTCAGCATTGTAGGATTTCAGATCAGCAATGTCCTGCTTGAGCTCATCCACACTTAGATTCTGTTTGAAATGCTGCAACTGCAAGAGATGCAGAGATTCCAGATGAGCTTGAAGTATTGCCTTGGTACCATCATCTGTAGTCTCCTGAAGGGCCTTCTGAATTGTCATGACTTGTCTGACCAAAGTGACACCAAACTCTCTTGGTGTTGATGCTTTTGCCCATGCCCATTCAGGAAGATCTGGAACAGAACTTGGGCCTGCTACTCCCCCTAAGTTCATGCTCTCATCTAAAGAATCAGAGTCATCATCATGAGAATTTACTCCAAATTCTTCAGATGGCTCACCAGCTTGAGAAGGCAGCCTGTTAACAGCAGCTTTGTCTCTGAGAAGAGATTCTGAAGTGTGTATAATGTTTAATGTCTGTTCTGCCTCCACATTGCCCTGAGCAGCCAATAATTGATAAGCTGAAACAGGATGAGTAAAAGTGTCAGCATCCAAGGAAATGTTATCAATTACAGCTTTGTAATGTTGCTGAAATTGTCTTTCCTTTTCTGCATCATCCACTTTTATTGACTCACTAGCAATGGCTGGATCCACCCTTATAGCTTCTGTACCTGCCTTTCTCTCATTTTCTCTATTTTCTTGCATCAGGGGCTCACCCTGGCTCACACACATCCTCACACCCTCACCCTCACCTTCTAAGGTGGCACTCCCCTCACTCACTTTTGCCATGCTGGAAGAAATAGCATGCATATGGTGACTCTCAACCTCTCCTTTTGCCTGGGAGCAACCCAGCCTCTCACTCAAAAGATCACTCCCTTCCCTCAAACCTAAAAGTGATTGTACAGTAACCATGTCCTCTACAGTTGGAGTTATTTCTGTTAAGTGTGTAGAGACCATCAACGGATAGGGAGTATACGTTGAAGTGGAAACTGATGGTATCAACGGATAACTGCTGTTAAGCTTATCCATTGAAGAACAACCACTTGTCAATGGATGAGAGATATCCGTTGAAGAAGGAAAAGATGTAGATATAGAAAGTGACATAATTGTTGAATCTGTGTGAATTGATTTTAAGTGAGGTGACACAGATTCTTCAACCATATCTGAAAGAATTGGTTGATGATCCAACAAATCATCTAAAAGATGATGATCATCAGGTTTTGAGTGGGGCTCCTCCCTGACTTTTAATGAGGGAGAATCAGGAATTGATGTGAATATCATATCCACATCCAGAGAGGGTGATGGAGAGTTTGATGATTGGTGTGTTTCTATTATGAGAGAATGGGGCTGTGACTCCACATTTTCTGGAATCACATCAAGCTGAGTTTGAGAAGGCACAGATACAGGTGGATGTATCTGTGCTGTGTGTGCCCCTTGTGTGGAAACTAGGGTCTTGGCCTTCTTCTTCCTTGAAAAGGCTTTAATTGGGGAATGTATGGCTTCAGTATCCCTCCCTCTTTTGGTCTGTGTCCCTGGTTGGGGACTATTTTCAATAGTTACATCCTTTTGGGAGGATGCAACTAGGGATGTGTTAGACTCCTTTTGAACCACCACAGTCTTTTGAGAGACTGTGGCTTGGCTGGCTTGGGTACCACTCACCTCTCCCACCTTATCCTGGGGGGTTTTTTTGATGTTCACCCCTCCCCTCACCACTCACACCCTGTTCACTCCCTTCAGGGTTTATGGTTGTTGTTACAACTGTTGTCTTTTGAGGAACAACAAAGGTAGTTTTCTTTGACTTGAGTTTTGAAACTTTAGTTTTGGTGGCTTTGGTAGGAACCTGTTTGGACAAAGACACAGATTCCATGGCCACACTAGAAGGCAAAGAAACAATGGGGTTGGAAATAGTAGGAGTTACAGAAGTGTTTACCTCACTTACCTGTGGTGCATTCATGATTGACAAATATACCAATGACACCTGGCTGTTGAGGTTCATTCTCAAAAGGTCTGCAAGGACCCTTTTCTCTTGTGCCCAGCATTTGAGTTTATTATTCTCATTGGATATAACCAATCCTTCAGCAACATGGTTAGCCAATAACATAAAGAATCTAGCATAGTAGATGTTATGTGGTCTATTAGCTTTGTTACCTAATCTGGAACCTAATTCTAGCATGACACAATTGCTAAAATTAAAGTACCTATCAGAAACTAGCATATAAAGCATATTAACAAGAGATGAAGTTATGGCATCAAAATTGCTAATCTTCCCAAAGAAAACCTTGATAAAGGCATCTCCAAGAAAACTCCATTCTTTCCTAAGGCCTTTCCTTCTAATACTACCTAAACTAGCAGAGTCAAAAGCATAGCCTATGGAATCTAACATAGCAGATACATCTTTATCAGTGTGTGGTGTCATGGCATTATTCTCAGGCAACTTAAAGCAAGACTGTATATCATCACAGTTAATGCAACAATCCTTACCTTTGAGAGAGAAGGCAATAGTCATATATGTGGAGTTGAACTCTGCAGTTGTCCACATCTCCTCAATCACCTCACAGTAGATGGTTGGGGCTTCCAGCATTGCATAGCTCAGTTTGCAGTTTTTGATGAAGTCCATCATCTTGTGATAATCAGAATGGGCTTCATTCTTTTCAACCAAGGCTACGAAATTATTCTTTTCATAAACAAAGCCTGTTTGAGACATAATTTTGACTACTGGTGCCATTGTTGTGAGTAGAGGTTGCAGAGAAAAACTTGAGAATTTTGGGAGAGAAGGAGAATGAAAATTGCAAGAAAGCGTAAAGTGAAAATTAGAATTCAATGGGCTTTTATACTTTCTTGAATTAAAACGTAAATAAAATGATACTTTTAAGTAAATTACAGCCGTTCAAGAATAAATAAAACTGTAGAAATTCTAAACTGTCTTTAAAACAAATACATACGACAGTGTATATCTGTATCAACGGTTAAGTAAAGAAATCAACGGCTGTGACTTACTGAAAGTAACTGATGTGACTCTTCAACGGATAAGATAAATAGTTATCCGTTGATGACCAACACTATTTTATCTGTTGAGGGATAAAATTACCAGAAATGTATTTGTCTTTCAACGGATAATGAACATCCGTTGATAGAACAATTTGGCTTTCAACGGATATTCCGTTGATAGGATAGGTCTTTCTTAAAGCCAACTTTGTTCTTGCAGCAAATTCATTTCAGGCTTCAATGCAGATTATATAGAGGACATAAATTTATGAATAATTAAGCATACCTAGTTCACTTACTAATCTTGTGAATGTTGATTCATCAAGTGGCTTGGTAAATATGTCTGCAATCTGCTTTTCACTTGGAACAAAATGAAGTTCCACTGTACCTTTCATCACATGTTCCCTAATGAAGTGGTACTTGATATCAATGTGCTTGGTTCTTGAGTGCTGCACTGGATTTTCAGTAATGGTAATGACACTTGTGTTGTCACAGAATATTGGAATTTTGTCAACAGTCACATAGTCAAATAGTTGATTCCTCATCCATAGTATCTGTGCACAGTAACTACCAGCAGCAATGTACTCAGCTTCAGCTGTTGATGTAGAAACAGAATTTTGCTTCTTGCTGAACCATGACACAAGCTTGTTCCCTAGAAATTGACAGGTGCCAGTTGTGCTTTTCCTGTCTATTTTACAGCCTGCATAATCTACATCTGAGTAGCCAATTAGATCAAAACCAGACTCTCTAGGGTACCAAATTCCTAGATTTGGAGTCCCTTTGAGATATCTGAAGATTCTTTTAATAGCCACTAAGTGAGATTCTTTAGGGTCAGCTTGAAATCTAGCACAGAGACATGTAGAAAACATTATATCAGGTCTACTAGCAGTTAAATATAAAAGTGAGCCAACCATGCCTCTATAACTTGAAATATCCACAGACTTTTCAGCCTTGTTTAATTCAAGCTTGGTGGCAGTGGCCATGGGAGTTTTTGCAGATGAACAATCCATTAAGTCAAACTTCTTTAAAAGATCATAAATATATTTAGTTTGACTAATGAAAATTCCATCACTAACTTGTTTAACTTGTAAACCAAGAAAATAAGTTAGCTCTCCCATCATACTCATTTCATATTTACTTTGCATTAACTTAGCAAACTTTTTACAAAGCTTATCATCTGTAGATCCAAATATAATATCATCTACATAAATTTGAACAAGTATTTTAGAGCCATTAACATTTCTAAAGAAGAGAGTTTTGTCAACAGTACCTCTTGTGAAGTGATTATCTAGAAGAAATTTTGACAAAGTCTCATACCAGGCTCTAGGTGCTTGCTTTAGTCCATAGAGTACTTTCAACAGATAATACACATAGTCTGGAAAGTTTGGATCTTCAAATCCTGGAGGTTGGCTTACATAAACTTTTTCCTCCAATTCCCCATTTAGAAATGCACTTTTGACATCCATTTGATAGACTTTGAAATTGGCATGGGCTGCATAGGCTAGAAAGATTCTGATGGCCTCAAGTCTGGAAACTGGAGCAAATGTTTCATCGAAATCTATTCCTTCTTGTTGAGAATAGCCTTTAGCAACCAATCTGGCTTTATTCCTTATGACAATGCCATTTTCATCCATCTTGTTTCTGAATACCCATTTTGTGTCAATAGAACTCTTGTTCTTTGGCTTGGGTACCAGCTTCCATACCTTGTTCCTCTCAAATTGGTTTAGCTCCTCTTGCATTGCTAAAATCCAATCTGGATCCAATAGAGCTTCTTCCACTCTCTTAGGCTCCTCCTGTGATAGAAAGCTACTATACAGACATTCATCTTGAGTAGCCCTTCTAGTTTGCACTTTAGATGTAGCATCACCAATGATCAGTTCAAAAGGGTGATTCTTGGTCCATTTCCTTTGAGGTGGTAGATTAGCTCTAGATGAGGTTGCCTCAGTATTGTCATGATGTGAGATAGAATGTTGATTGGTTGAAACTCCCCCTGAGTTGCTGATCCTTTGAAAGGAATTGGGAGCTCTATCAACTGATGAAGTGAATTGATTATCCGTTGACAGACTGTGATCAACGGATGCTTCATTATGAACTTTAACGGATGATGCACTTTGTCTTTCAACGGATGCTGCATTGCTCCTTTCAACGGAAGCTGAATTATGACTTTCAACGGATGCAGCATTATGTGCATTATCCAAAGGCAGATTCTGAATTCTTCTTGAGATGCCTTCTTCATCATTCTCATCTTTACTATCATTACAATATATCTCAATGTTGTCAAATTTGAGTCCTTCATGATGTCCCTCATCTGTTAGTCCATCAATCTTTTTATCATCAAACACAACATGCACAGATTCCATGACAATGTTGGTTCTTAGATTGTAGACCCTATATGATTTTCCAGCAGAATAACCAACAAATATTCCTTCATCAGCCTTTGCATCAAACTTTCCTTTATGATCAGATTGATTCCTTAAGATGTAACATTTGCAACCAAAGACATGCAGAAAGTTTAAAGTTGGTTTTCTTCTCTTGAATAATTGATAGGGAGTCATGCCTTTTGCCTGATTGATTAGAGAAATATTATGAGTGTAACATGCACAGTTAACAGCCTCAGCCCAAAAGTAAGTTGGGAGTTTTGACTATTCAAGCATTGTCCTTACAGCTTCAATTAGTGATCTGTTCTTCCTTTCCACCACACCATTTTGTTGTGGAGTCCTTGGAGCTGAGAACTCATGCATGATCCCATTTTCTTCACAGAACAACTTCATGGTTGAATTTTTGAACTCAGTTCCATTGTCACTCCTAATATTCCTTACTTTGAAATCAGGATGATTGTTGACTTGCTTGATATGATTGATAATGATTTCACTAGCTTCATCCTTTGATCCAAGAAAATAGACCCATGAAAACTTTGAGAAATCATCTACAATCACTAGGCAATATCTTTTCCTTGAAATTGACAATACATTGACTGGTCCAAAAAGATCCATGTGTAGCAGCTGTAATGGTTCATCAATTGCAGATTCAAGCTTCTTACTGAATGATACTTTCTTTTGTTTTCCTTTCTGACAAGCATCACACAGTCCATCCCTTGTGAATTCCACTAGAGGCATTCCTCTAACTAAGTCCTTTTTGACTAGATCATTCATTGTCTTGAAATTCAAATGGGACAGCTTCTTGTGCCATAGCCAACTTTCAACTGCACTTGCTTTGCTGAAAAGACAAGTAATGGATTCTGCATCTGTAGAGTTGAAGTCAGCTAAGTACACATTCCCTTTTCTAACTCCAGTTAGAACCACTTTATTGTCCTTTTTACTTGTGACAATACATGCTTCAGAATTGAAGGAAACATTATTCCCTCTGTCACATAGTTGACTGATGCTCAATAAGTTGTGTTTGAGACCATCAACCAATGCAACTTCATCAATGATGACATTTTCTTTGAAATCAAGCCATATCCCATAGTGAATCCTTGCTGTCATCTCCAAAGGTTATGCTAGGGCCAGCTCTCTCCTTAAACTCTGTGAGCAGGGTGAAATCTCCTGTCATGTGTCTTGAACAGCCACTGTCCAAGTACCATAGATTCCTTCTTTTTCCCTGCACACAACAAAATTAATCAAGTTGATTTTAGTACCCAAGTTTCCTTGGGTCCAGCCTTGTTAGTCTTTTTCCTAGACTTCATTCCTCCTGGATCTTTTGACTTAGGTAACTTTGGGTCAACCTTGATCTCAGATGTGGTTGGTTGAAGTGTAGGGTTAGTCACAGAATCATTTAGCACATTTGATTGGATTTGATAAGGCATAGATTGTGCAAACATGTTATTCCACATAGGCATATTGTATGACATTGAGGCATACTAAATGCAGTAAAATAAGGATTATTAATATATTGGCATGTTTGCAAAATATGCATGGGGATTGCTGATAGACATAACAGGCATGTCATGCAGAGGTGACATAGACATGTTAGGCATGGAGGGATTGAAGGCATGGGGAGCATTTTTAACAAGATTTGCAATTATCAGATAGGTGATTAACACTTTTACAATGCACATAGCTTTTTCTAGGAGCATACCTATCAGGTGTGTAATTGTTTATGTGTATTAATCCCTACCTTCCCATTTCTTTTAGATTTTCTTTTAATTTCCTTCTTATCCTCAACCAACTTAAGCCTATTTTTCAGCTGATCTAAAGTCATGTGTCCTATTT